>NW_019104155.1:1315473-1364963 GCF_001856785.1 Myzus persicae | reverse complement strand
GGGGGGGGGGGGGGATGATTGAAAACTAACTTGAGAATAAAAAAAATAAGTGTAATATATGGTTCTTACCATAATTTTGTATCGCTGGGTGAGTTTGAGAAGATTGATAGCCATCTGAAACCAATAGGTAATTAAATATTTAAGTGAAATAGTTAATAGTTATCTAACATTTTGAGCACAAGTAAGTAAGCCTGTAGAAATAAACATATTCCGGTATTTTATTTATTTATTGAAAAAGTAACGCAGCAAGGACAGAGTATATTATACACAATTTAACAAGTTGGAACATTCTACTTAACCTATTACACCATTTACGTCGATGCCGAACGTACATTAACATTTATTGCACGAATAATGGTACAGAAATTAATAACTACCCATTCTTTTTAAATCATACATTTTGTGGACGGACAAATGACAAATCAAAGTATACCAATAATTAACGTATTTTAAATAAGTCATCATTATTGGTCAAATGGAATTTCAAAATCCACACAATATAAGTGCACCAACCATGTTTTTGAAAAAAATTATTTTTCAAAAACAAAAATGTGTTGGGCTGTAACTCGGTCAATTTTAGGTTTAGGACCATGGTTAACGGACCAAACTGATCTACTCATATCTGGTGATAAAAATAGGGGTTTCTGTTCAAAACTGAAGTAGTATTGAGCCTTCGCGAACCAAAGAAGTTAAAAATTTATATTCTGTACAAATATGTACAAATAAATGTAACTATTTATCAAGATTATTTTTTTAGTAAATTTATTTTTATTTTTTAATCTTAAATCAAAACTAAATTTTATTATGAAGACACACATATCACTTTCCAGTTTGATGTTAACATTAATTATGCACTCAATATCGTAGAGTGTAGACTATCATTTTGCTTGATTTTTTTATTGTTATTGTTGAGATTATGATACTATACTGAAGGTCAGGGGTCAGGAACTAGCGGCTCTTTAATATGCAACCTGCGGCTCTTTGGAAAATTCCCACTAATATTAAGTAGATACGTTTTTTTGTGTGTTATTGTATTTAATTAAATAATATTATACTTGTATAAACAATAATAATAATAATAATAATAATGAATTAATGAAACAAAGTTTTTCTATATTTTCTAAGTTTAAGACGTATCATTTTTTTAATGCCCTCCAAA
This sequence comes from Myzus persicae, assembly GCF_001856785.1. Classification (NCBI taxonomy): domain Eukaryota; kingdom Metazoa; phylum Arthropoda; class Insecta; order Hemiptera; family Aphididae; genus Myzus; species Myzus persicae. The sequence continues at coordinate 1,363,804 of NW_019104155.1, read as the reverse complement.
TTTTCAATGAAATGATAATACTATCTTTATTCTAATATTCTATAATATATTGTCTATAGTATATACTCTACACTAACAACTGCAACTAAAAAAAGGTTGTTCAAACCTGTGCGGCTCCCTGGACATCATGGTTTTGTAATTTTTCGAAAAAATGGCTCTTACGAAAAGGTTCCCGACCCCTAGTTTAGGTAATAACTAGGTAATACATTTGTTAAGTTTACGTTCCATTCTGACAAAATGTAATGTCTCACTAAATTTAATTTAATTTTAGATTCTGAGCGGAGAGATGAATGATTAATTTTACAATGATGTGTGTTTTTTTATTTGTATAAATTACGTAAAATTGCAATACACAAATGTATAAGATTTTGATTTAGATGAAAAAGAACTGTAAAGAATACGTCTTATTTATTCAGATTTCAGAATACGTGTTTAATAGGTGGTTATTTGTAATAATTTTTAAAAAGTATTTACTGTCTAGAAATGAAATCTAATAACACATTTGACTTCGTTTAAAAAATAAGACTATACTTCGCACTAGACTATACTTCTAGAAGCATACCATTATTTATGTTATGAAAAATAGTTACATGTTACATTATAAAAATATCTTGAATTTTGAACGGTCACGAATGTTTTTCTAATTAATTTTTGCTGTAAATATTTTTCAACTAAAACAAAATTTTAAAGATAATTGGAATTACGAACGTGTTTTTATATGTTATGCGTACGTATATACCTACAGGATAACACGACATGGGTAAATCTGGGTGCCCAGATATCCTCTGCAAGATATTATAGAAATTATATTTTGTCGTTCTTTTCAACACCGAACAAGGTTAAACTTATTTTTATACACTGTAAATAGTTTTTTGATTGTAATATTTGTAATAGCACAAGTGCTTATAAATGACGAAACAAAATGGAGTAGAAAAACAGTATTAAAATTATGAATGTTTTTATGTGTGGATATAGATTATAGATATACGATCGGGTATTTGTGTAATAAGTAATAACACTATATGTCTACATATAATAAGATTTCGTTTCAAGTGTTTAATAGATGGGGCAAAAAAGCAACCACTCATGAAGTTAAAATATAATGTATGCAATAAACATTTGACACCAATAAAGACGATTGCTCGCCGAGGTGTTCGAAAAAATATATAATATGTAACACACGATCACGTACTTGACGTCAGATTCCCTGAACGTTTGACGGCGTTACTGTTGCTGATGATCTGCTCGACTATCGAGTTGCCAACATCGTCCAAATCCAACACCTCCGTGTCATCTGCACACGTTTAAAACATATATCATAATACAAATTGAAATTTAATTCCGCGAGATCGGCGCACGACGTCGTCCCTGATCCGACGCGTACATCCGCATAGGAATAATCCATGTACTGTTTAGGTACTTGATCGTAATTATTATTATATTTACATCGGCGTCGCCGTTACCTTTGACGGAGCTGGTCGTGCTGCCGACTGTTTGCAAAGCGTACATGGTGGTCGGTTAATATTGGGTTCACTGTTTAGCTATACAGCACAACAACTACAACGGGTTTTCGCGTTTACGTGACCGATACAAAATATATTATTATATTATATCAATATTATAATTTATTATAATATACATAATACTGTTATATCATATAGATATACTGTCGCTCATAACCTAAAAGCGACTGCTGATTTCCAACCGAACAACGACGACGACAAGTGGATATCGTGTAGTACCTATTGTAGTCTGTAGTCGTTATCTCGAGAGCCGCACTCATCGTGCGGTACGTTCAGCTATTGGGGGTTTTCGCGTATCTCTCGTACGACGTTCGGACAGCCGCCGAACGAGCTCGCCCGAAGTTGTATCACGTTCCGAGAGACATGCAGAGTTCGGAATTTCAGATCACGTGGCCTTGTGCAGAATTTTCAGTTGGATCTCGGACACGCCGAAATGGCGTGACATATGTGCTAGAATGCTAGATTCGATTCTCTGTGACTTGCGTCTTGATTCTGGTGTAGGCAGTAGGCGCCATCAGTATGGCATAACCTACATAATATTTTCTTCACGACCGCTGCCGGACAAGGAAAAACGTGAATAGTGGAAAAAAACACACGTCGAATAATATATTGTACACGATTTTTATTTATTCATATTATATATTCAAAAGTCAGTCGTTAATGTTATGATACAATAATAAAATGCAAAAAAAAAAAATTAGCACGCAAACAATAATTGTTAAGGCACTATATTATATGTATATATATATATATATTAAATAGTATGTATGTATAAATACATATATACTGTTTTAAATGTAAGTTCTAATGAATATTAAAGGCACAAATTCGATGTTCAGCATTTTTGTTTGCGAAAAAAATAGTTAATTTATTTTTAAGTTCGAATTCACTGGTGGTTTTAGTGATGGAAGACTAGACGAAAATAATTAATATTTTAAGTGTATTTTTCCTATTAAGCTCGATTTCAAATTCAGAGATCTGTTGATTAATTTAAAAATAGAATAGAAAATAAATTATGTATACATCAAATATAATATTAAAATAAAATATTAACAAAATAGAAAAAAATATACAGAAAAGGAATTAAAATACATTTAACAAAAATAAATATTAGGAAGTTTCTAAGTAACATGCTTAAGTTATAATTGTTTAATTTTTTTTTTTTGCTTACACTAATGCTGTAGAAAATTTAACATTGACAACAATGAACAATGAATCTTTATTTACAAGATACTGAGTTCTACTGCAATTGTGTTAATAGTAATTCATGACTCCCAGATGAAAAAAAAAACAAAGTGTTAATTTACTATGATTTACACATCTATGGCACGTGTTCTAATTTCTAACAAAAGTTATAAAAACGAGTGAGAGTTACTCATTTGTTAGTATACAACATGTAGTTTTGAACACATTTGGATCTTAAGATTTGCCCATATAAGTAGGATTTTTGAATGTTGACGTAGCTTGTCTGTAGATTGGATTTTCAGCCTAAAAATAATAAAAAAATATAAATTTAATAAAAAAAAGAAGTTTTGTTTATTTAACAATACTTACTGTGTCCCATTTGGCAATCATACGTTCTTTTTCAAACTTCGCGAATTCTCGTCTATCATTAATTGTTGTTAGTAGTTTCCACAGCAGCAGAAGAGCCATTCCAATTAATACTATAGCTCCAATCACGCCCAATATAATACCTGAAATGATATACAACAAATAACTAACAATGTACACAAACAATTTTTTTTAATATAATATATAGTATGTACCCATAAAGTAAACTTGAGGAGGACATTCACGTTCTTCTTGTGCTCGAATTACAATCTTTCCGCTTTGATCATAAGTGTAAACATACGCAAAACGACAATCGTCTTGATCATAATATGAACACATATTTTCATCTTTGTCTTCATTAGCTAAAAATTAAAATAATAATTGAAGAAAAAATGTTTTATTAGGTACTGAAAGGTCTCATATTTTACCTTCAGCTACTTTTACTATAATTGGTTTGATTGTGCAACTTTTTTCACATTCTTCAGGGGACATAGAGCCAGTCTTATATACAAGACATTGAATACATTCTTTAAATTCTTGACATCTACCTGGACAAGTCTAAATCACATAACAATTTAATAATAAATAATATTAAGTTTTAAAAATTGATATGAACACAAAATACAATCACATTTTTATCAACTTACTGGACATTTTTGACAGTATTTTCCAGAATATCTTATACCGTTTTCTTCAGAGCACTTGCATTGACCACATTCACAATTCCCACGACCAGAACATATTTCATTACTGCCATCCATTATACATGTTTCATTTGTAGCATGACAATCACATGATTCTCCTGTCCATCCTGGGATACACTTGCACACACCACAATCACATGTACCATAACCACCACATAAAGCACCACCAGATCGGTCACAGGAGAAATTATCACATTCACAGTATGTACCATAAACTCTCTAAAACATATTTTATATTATTAGTTACATCAACTTAGATAATTTACATTGAAAGTTAATTTTACCTCTTCTGGATTAGATCTAGCTTGACAATCACATTGGCCACAGTTACATTCTCCACGACCGGAACAATTTATTTCCGAGTCATTGTTCAACCGACATCCAGATACCATGTATGTATCATTACCATGGCGGTTATTGTTAGCATCACATTCACACATACGACCAAAGTGCATAGAATCACATTCACAAACACCACACTTTAATGTTCCAGCTCCACGACAGTCGGGCGATTTCTCAAGATAATCCTAAATTACATTTTAAATAATTAATCTATACTATTAGGCGCTATGAAGTTGCTACTTACAGGATGACCAACATTTTCACACTCGCATTCACACTGCATATCTAATACCACAGTTAATGATTCATTAATGCCAACAGGGTAAATTTGAAAAGTCTGTGACCAATCTTTGCGATTTGGTGGACATGATGTTACTTCAATTTCAGCTTGAAAATTGACTACAGTACCAACTTTAAGTCCATCACATTTATTTGTTTGTTTTAACACACCATCTTTATCAAGACAGCTCGAATAATATGTGACCTTTATGGCACTAGATGCTGTATCTCTCATTTCAACAGAAGACGATATTTTCTGTAAAACAATCAATAGTTATTAAGATTCTATCATATAAAGGAAGAGCATACAATGTATTGTAATAATAAATAATATGTTCGAAAATATAATATTTCTTACACTGTACTGATCTTTAACTAAATCAACAACATTTTCAGAATTTTCAGATAGAGTACCAGCTGAAGCTCCTTCAATATGTTGCATTAGACGTTCATAAACATTTATTTGTTCTCGTGTTACAGCAAATATCATATTGATTGAGTTTTGTCTTACTTTTAAATTTATCTAAAAAATGTTTAATCATATCTAATGTTAAGTAAGTTATAAAGTAAATAAGTTATTAACACTTTGGTATAGTTGTTACCTGTGATATTGATGGATAATCTTGTAAAGACGAATGTGTGTAGGTACCTCTATTATCGAGATGGCAACGACCATCATTTGGTTTGATAATTCCACCAAGCTAAAGATTTAATGAATTGTTTAGTGATTTAAAACATAACTTAAGTAATAAAGAATCTTACTTTTCCGTCACCAGCATAATGAAATCCAGCATCGGTTGAGAATAACAATAACCGTCTGGCACGTTCTCTCCAACCAATTTGATCTCGACATACGATGGCTTGCATGATAGCATCAAAACCACCTTCTGGTGCATCTAAATTACCTGAAACTGGTGCTCTTTGGACCTCGCCCTATATTAAGTATTAGATTCAATTAATTAATGTATTAAACTAATATTTTACATGCATTCAATTAATACTTTAACTCATAAATTCATTTAAAATTAATCATGCAACAGAAACATATAAACAAGCTGTAAGTCAATCACATTTTTAAGTACAATAATTTAAAAAGTGGGTATAAAACATGAAAGTTTATTAAATGTTAATAACAAATAAAATAATATATTTATTTTCGTCTTAATACATTTCTGAAAATTAGACAGTTAAGAGTACAAAATCATATTATGTTAATATTAATAAATAATATTTAGTCAATAGTTATTCTTAATGATGCTGAATAGTTTTCAATGGACTTACGGCAAATTTATTAGTGTCTTGACTGAGAGACATGACATTTTGAAATCCGTATGGAGGAGCTTCACAACGAGGACATGGCTTCACCAAGCTGAATATTATACAAGCACACAAAATATTATTACAAAATAAGTTTTGTAATAATCAAACAATTACAGAACGATAGTGAAATACTATGTGCACAACAAGCATATCCCTTATTAAACATAGATAGCCATATGGGTATGAATTTGATTAATTTATTATAATTTATTTAAAACCAATATACTCTGTGAATTTATTTGAAGTATTAAAATAGGATAATGATTTGCCTAGTGAGTGTATAAAAACATCTACAACAAATAAAAACATAAAAGCTAAAAAATATTATATTTAAACTATCTAAACTACACATGAAACTTATATACTCGTATTTCGTACATATTGGCCCTACAAGTCATGCAAATACATATTGTACAACTATAAGAGTGTTTTATTTTAACCAAATTACAATGAAAAGTATTGTTTTTAAACCAACAGAGCATTATTTTAATTGAAAAATTTAAATTACTAAAAAAATATAATATGTACCATAAAATAGTACATTACCTTTTAAACTATCTGTTTACTAAGTAATCTAAAAGGAAAATACTGTAGCAAAATCATATAAAAACAAATTGAATTGAAATGAATTGAAATCCCTGATTCCAAATATAGAATTATCATGTATAACCTTGATCAGTTTAAAAATAATGAATACCTATTGTTTGTAATTTGTATAAGCAAGACATATATGAAAGTACCTTTTTCTAGAAGGAATGTATTCATAGAGGGATGACTTTGGATTCCCTCTCACAAAGGGTTGGGACAATTGTTTTCGAATTAAGTATATTACATGAAAATTGATAACAGTTTGTATATTAGAATATATATTTAAAAAGTATTACATACTAAATATGTTATCACAAAACAAAACATGCTAATGTTTTCTATTTTTGATATTCTCTACACATGTATTAGCCCTCTCCTCCCCCAATTAAATTTTATATACACGCCTATGTACTTGCGATAGAAACAACAAAGATTTTATTCAAATGTATATATATATATACAACATTGATTTATTTGTAGATGAATTATACACATTTTGCCTTGAATTCATTTTAGATCAATAACTTACTGAGAATAAATCAGTGTTCGAATTCAACGACAACTGATTACGAAAACCATATGAATGAGCACAGAATTCGCATGGAGATTCAACTCTAACCCAAGAAAAATCACGCAAAAATAAATTTTATACTCATTCAAACAAATTTATAAAAACCAAAAACAACTATTCAACTTACTTTTTCGGCATCGTATTGACATATGGCATGACAACTTTGTCAACAAAGCTACCAAATCCAAGTCGAAAATTTGAGGTAATATTTCGCATGCTTTCAGCCAATAAATTTCCAAGAGCGGATAATTTTTCTTTGTCGTCCTCCATTGAATTAGATAAGTCCATTAAGTAATACAAGTCCACAGGATAATCTTCGGCTTGTGCATAATTCACAGTTATTCTATGGGCTTCATCTAAAAATAATGTCATAAATTGTTAAAAAAAATATATAAAAATATAATAATTCGGAAAATACTTACTTATTCTAAGCTTAAGAGATACTTGTTGAGGAGAGATTTGAACAGCATCGTGTGCCGAACTCGATGCTGATCCTTTAAAAGCCGAAGTAGAGGAGCCGCTGGAACTACTAACACTAGACGTATAAGAATTCGTATTTTTTCTAGCTTTTTGAAGTTGACGCGAATCCAACATTTTGTACTCATTTTTAGGATTATTGATATAGCGTTCATTACATTGTATCATGTTAGAGTTAATGTTTGATTGAAAACATCGTTTTCCATCAAATTTCTACAAATATAAAATACAATTGCAATAATTTAAAAAGCAATGAATAAACTAATAATAAAAATAAACGTTAGCGTTTTACAAAAACTGTTAAAATTAATTGTTATGATTAGAACACGACAAAACAAAGGACAAATACCAATGACTAATGATTTTTTTTTGCTAAACGTACCGGTTGTGCACACCAAGCGCACGTTGGAGTTTGTATACATTCATGACAAGTCTGTTTAAGAACGCAAGGATTCTGTCTGATTAATTGTTGTTGTATTTCGTCTGCATAACAAAAGCCTAGTGTCAACAAGGCAACTGTCAACATTATTAGCATTAGTATTTTATTCATTTTGGTCTGAGTAATAATCTGAAAAAATATATAAATTTTTTAATATAAAATCGATATTTAATAATGTTTTATTAAATTAACAATCGATGAAACTATTTAAATTTCTATTTTTTAAATCAAATAATTTTCATAAAATATATTTCAAAACAAAGCAATATTTGGTTAATAAGTCTTATTTAAAAATAATAGTCCACCTCTGTAAAAAGGTGTGTTAATTCTACACCTACTATAAATAAATGTTTACATGCATCGATGCTTAATAGTGGACGTATAAAAAAGAAACTAATTAGTAATTACGGAAGAACCAACCACAATAACTCAAGATTGTAATAATTGTTTGATAAATATAAAAAGTACTAAAACGTTCATAAAGATTTAAAGATGAGTATAAAGAGTTTGAATTGACGAATTCGAGTAAAATTGTAAGCAACTCATAAAAGGATTGGACATAACATAATCCAGATGTTACAGTTAAGTTGTAATATATATTATATACGTTGTGCATAGTTTAACTGTTATAGTATGGTTTCATGAATAATACGACACGGTCAGCAAAATAAGTAATTAATTATACTGTAACTGAAGTAGTAAAGTGTGTGAAGTCTTAAGAATTCGTAGAAAATTAAAATATGAAATGTGCAGAAAAATGTCTTTTAATAACACCAGGCAATGCCGCATTGGTATTGATGAAAATATATGTACGATTATTTCTAACACGCGCGTCACTAACTTACCGGATGATAACAGTTATAATAGGATCACATATAGAATGATTGAGAACCTTATATGGAAACGTCACGTTGCGCACGTATCTCGTTGTAAAAACACAGAAATCGTGGTGTTTTAAATGTGCGTCATAATTTTCTCGGCAATTTTAGAATTTAGATATCCGCAAGGGCGTACTAAATAAAAGATATAGCTTGTCACTTATATAAAAGAACAAGAAATATTTTGCGGAATGGGGTGTAATGGCTTAACCCCATCACCGGTCCTCCCCAATCACTCACGTCCTAACTTAAAATTTGGCAACATTTTATTGTTGATTATTTATTTTTGCATTCTTCAGATAGACACTACGTTGTTTCCAAATGAACAAGTAAACGTACTACGAAACGAACACAACGGTACACGTTTATTACTTCGTCGTACTAACTATTATTAGTTATTTACTTCCGTCATCTTCCGGAACCGCTGTAATAGCATTTTAAATCACAAATTTACAATAACAGACGTATATTATTGTAATATAATAATAATAACATAATAATATTGTATTCTTTATTGTAAGCATGTATATTATTCCGTATTGTATTTTTACCACGCTGCGCGTTATGAGTTTTTGGTCGTAAAAAGGAATGCGTCTTTTGGCCTACATGGCTCATTAACGTTGCACAGCGTCGACGTCCGCCGCATAGAACCGCGCCAAGGTCCACCTCTTCGCCACTGCCCCCCCCCCCCCACACACACAAAAAATAAATAAAAAATCTCGACCCATCCGCCGGTATTGCAAGATACGATCGCTGTTTATTACACGGCCATATGCGGCGTTCAGCATCGAAAATGCGACCTGCGGAGCCGACAAACGTCACGTTCGTCTCGGAAAAGGCCGACGCCGAGTGACAAAAGCCGCGTCTACGACCAGCACGCGACCCTGGTCCCGTTGACGACCGACAAATGATCGAAAAACACGAACATGTGTCGGCGACGACAGCAGGTCGGGTGGCAATGCGTGTAAGGCAGTGCGAGGGAGACGGCAACGACGGTGTGGCCCGGATGAGGCGGCGGCCGGTACGCCTAAACAACAAACCGACTTATACGTCGTGGGCGCGCGGTAGAAACCAGTCCGTTCCCACACAGCCGCGTACTTCTGCTTACTGCTGTTGGACTAGTTTTTATTTTACTATTTATTATGATACGAATTTTTTTTACCTTCGAAATTCGCTGCCGGGACAGAGATATAATCGAAAAATGGAAAATTGAAATACTCATATACCTACGGATAACGACATTTCCCACTTCATACAACGTGTTTTAGTGATCAATTGATTTTGTCGAAAATAAATCAAAATAGTTTGCTTAACTGCAAGTCTGCGAATAATCGATTTTAAAAGTCCATCAATTCAGTTCTTAAAATTAGCTACGGCAGTACTATAAAAAGTTCCTATTTTAAATCCTTACAATAATTATAACAAGGAATGTTATTTATATGTAAAAAAACCAAAATTATGTAGGTAGTAAGAAATAAAGCATATGTAAGTATTAAAAAAAATATAAAAATATGTTAACATGTAATATGGCTGTACATCACTTACAAATTGTATGAGTACTTTTATCGAAGTATGAATGTTAAATACTACATACCACAAAAAAAAAAAATGAACAAAATAAGTTTAAAAAAAGCAGACATTTTTTAAGTAATGTGAAAGAAAATATGTAAAAACATGTAGAATAAAATATGTCTTATTTTATTGCAAATTAGGTGAAACGAATGTATCATTTGCAATAACTAATTTAATAATTTATCATATTTTAGTAAAAATATATATTTACATACAATATACAAATCTCAGCCCTAATTATAACCAACAGTGTGAGATGGACGAATCTCTAAGTTGGATTTATTTGGTGATGTTTAAGCTCTTCAATGTTGTCATTGAATATATATTGTTAAAGGTATTATTGGCAATAAGCACGCCGACTCCCGTCACCCTCATTAACTATTTTCTCTGAGGCCCGCTTCGGAGGCCTAATCCCGACTTAATGTCACTACACCGTTGATTCACCCTTATACTATAGATCTAGACGCTAGATTGAAAAAATACATATTATGGAATCCTATGTCCGATTTAAAAAAAAATCTCCCAACATTCCACTTCATCCATGGTTCCAAGCTTCAATATTGTGTTGTATTTCAAGCTTGTAAAGTCAATAATCACAAATTAAAAAATTAAAAAAAAATTAATTAATTAATTAGTTAACCTAATTCAAATTAGGTTTGAGGCTCAATCAAGGCCTTCCTGTATCTCTTCTCTAACTGTGCCTCACAAGATTTCTATCATCTATTAATCAATTGTCCTGCTCTTTCTACAATACTCAATTAAAACAGTTGTTTTTTTCTCTGATATTGATGCTTTTTCCTATAAAAATGTCACTCTAATTAAAGTCGTACAACATTTCATTCCTCATAATATATAGGTTGTGAATAGGCTTTAAATTTAATCTATACAATATTCGAAGTATAATAATTTATGATAGTATTTGTTTGAGAAAAAAAACTATTGGATACAAGTAATTTTACATAATCGGATTGAATTGCAATTAACTATAACTAAATGGGAGGAAATGAGAAAAAAATCTTTTGATGGCCTTAACTTGCTCTGCCTCCTTCTCCACTGCCGTGAGTCGGAAATCGCGATGTGTTGGCAGTTATTCACCTTGTGAAACGCGTGCGCATTTATCAATGAAATCATAGGATAAAAATATACAAGATATTCACGTCCCCACCACCGGCAGACGATCACGTCACGAGTGACGATTGTACGAGAGTGAATAACGAAAGGGGTAAAAGAATCGTTTTTTCCTCTTCTCTACTCGTCTTTAAAGGTCGCGACGATGACGAGGTGTAAACTATTTTTCTACTTCCACCTGTTGTCGCGGACACAGACAGCAAGGATTTTAAAAAAAAATACCAGTCGAACAGCCGTAGCCTTATAAGGATTTGATGGACAGTTATCCGGTGCATACGCGTGAGTGAGCGTGTGCGCGCGAGACTAGCATGTGTGTTACGGTTATGCGATATCATATTTTTTAACAACCCGACAAAAAATTTATAAGAGGTCCACTGTTTAGATCGAAGAACCATTGATTGTTCGTTAATGAATTAAGGAGACATTTATAACTTATTAATATCAAATTGATATTGACTTAAATATTATAGGCATGTGTACGGCAAACGATGCTGTCGTACACGATCACCAGCCATATTTCGACCAAGAAGTTTTTATTTTTATTTCACCCTGTAAAAATATAAAATATTAGAGCACGCAAGTTTGGCAACAACGGAAACTTAGAAGCAAGCGCTATTACTGTCGACGTAGGGTTATTAGGCTAATGGGTTAGCCTTAGCTGGAGTTCTTTTTCCGTTCACATTTTTATAACTAACTATCAGATTGATCAGCCGGGGGTGGGTTTCTTTATTATTTTTTCCTTGGTTTGTTCCATATCAGAACAAAGCTACGTAGACGTATAGACGTATAAACGTATCGGTGTCGCCCTCTTGGTATACACTAGCGGCAGTACAGGGCGTACCATCGGGTAAACGTTAACGTATTTATTGAGGTAGGTACCTAACCTAGGTTAGGCTCAATACCTCAAACCTACAATAACTTATTTTCGTATTTGATTATAAATTTCATAACACATTATAATCATAATTTTTTTATGAAATACGGTCCAACCAATCAGTTAATAATAATTGTTTTTTTTTTTAATTCGCAAGGACATAATAAGAATATGTTCAACAAGCAATTAATACGTTAATAGCAATAAAGAAAAATGATTCTGTGAGGGATCAACGTAGAAAAATATTATATTTATTAGATGTATAGTTTATTGTAAATTATTATTACGATCTGCGATGTGTCATCAAACTGTTATTCTATAAATAGTGTGTAGTCAGTGATGTAGGTAATGCTAAAAAAATTTGAGTGTCCATAATATTATGTTCACACATTATTATTTGCAAGAAAATAATAAGATAAGCATAATATAATTATTAAATGGATAAAAATTTGAGGTTGTGGATTCTCAACACTGGTCATTAGTTCAAATTAAAAAAACAATTTTTTTTTAGTTTAGGTTTATGGTATTTGGTCAAACCGTTGGCGAGTCACTATATTAAAATTTTATGAAATCGTAAATTATATAATATTGAAAAAAAATGTAAGATACTTTACAGTTCACAATAATTCGAGGTATTTAGACCATTAATTAAAATATATACTATTACATATTTAATCAATGTTTAGAGTACCAAAAGTACTAATAAATTATAAACCTGAATAATGGTATATTGTATTTTTTTATTTTTAAGTATTATAATACCCATTTGATAGTTTGAAGGTGATAAAATATATATTAAAGATTTTGGTTAGAAGTTACTGGATAGAACAATAATACCTTTTTTTTAGAAAACATTCAATTTTTAGCAATTAATATTAATTGTAATTACGGCTTATTAATACTATTTATACAACATATTACTATGTAGATATAAAATTACACATTTAGAAATACATTTTCTGCAAATAAAACAAAATACTTTATAATTTAATTTATTAAAGGTACATACCTAATAGTTTACATTTTTTTATTCTTGCGATCTATTAAATGTACTTACACAATTTTTTTAAAAGATTGTCCTTAGGACAACATCAAATTATTTAAATTAAACAACAAAATAAGTACTTAAACTTTAAACCTTATTGGTAAATTCTACATTATATTGAGTATTATATTATATTATTTTGTTGTTTTTATAAATATTAATAAAATACATTCTATGACCTTGACAGTTAACCGGGAAAATTAAGCATGATATATTAATTTACAAACATTTATATATCTATGAAATAATTATAGCCTACAATGTAGGTATAATAAAATAATCATAGATACTGAAAATTGTATAGAAAAATACTTTAACATATTATCTACTCGCCACACAGCTTATTTTAATAATAGATTCGACCTACTTCATAGTAATGCATTAGTTTCATAAAACCAAATGCCTATAAAATGGTGGCCAAATATTTAAGTAGTAGTTTTATTCAAATTTTGGGTTTAGCTAAATAAATCTGTATAATTTCATAGTTTACAAGTTACAAAAAAAGTTTTATTTAATGCACCGTTAATTTCAAAATTATGTGGTGTTTCATTGCAAGTTAAGGCATAGTTTTAAAATAGCAGAATGCACAGTGATGTTGGGTCAATAAATGTCACTAACTCACTAGAAAAATCATCATTTAGCGAAAAAATGTATTTTGTTAAACAAATTATTGAACCAAAAAATCATTGCTCATTAGTCGTATTATCAATTTTAGATCATAAAAGAGTGATAGTGTTTTATATATTTTATGTTTATACTGTATAAATGTTATTTTGTTTATAGTGACACCGTGAACATTTTCATTGATGGAGTAAATACTTGTATATTTTTTTTTTGTTTTGTATAATACAGAAATAAGACCAGTGTCCAATTAATATTTTATTAAATCTCATTAATTTAAATAAAAATATACAAGAAAGTAATTTATACATTTACAATTGTGAATTACAATATTTATGTGGATATAGTATGCATATTGAAGGTTATAGTATTATTTTAAAAATTAAGTAGGTAGAATGTAAATATGAAAATTTTGGGATACTAAAAATATATCCATATAGAATGCACTTCTAAATTCTTAAATTTAATAATTATAACCTAGAAGATCTTAAATATGAAAACAAGTATTGAGAATAAAAGACACCTAAGTTGTTTTTGACTATATAAACTATGGTTTTGAAGCTCTTTAATCAGAAAATGATTAAATATTTACTATAAATTTATATTTTTTGTTACTGTTATAGGTAATTAGAATTGTTTGTAAATTATGACAGGATCTAGCTAGAGTGTACATAATCCAAGGGATGATAACATACAAAACTTACCATTTTTGTTAAAAGGTTTTGTCAAGGGTAATATTCTTTTAAGCTTTACAGTTCTATAATTGTATTAATCAAGGTATTAGGTATATTACCTATACTGAGAGATTTATATTATAATCTAATTTTTATTTAGGTATTCTTTGATGAAACTAGGCTGTTAAATATACAAGTAATATCATTAATCTACACTTAAATAGAAAGAAGACAATTTATTTGTTTGTTCGGGATAAGTTCCGGAACTACTTAACCAAACTAAAAATTGTCAACCATCTGAAAGCTACACTTTTCAAAGGATCTATCGTATCATAGATTATATTTTTTACAGCAAATTTGAGATTTTTTTTATAGAAATAATAACACATTTTTGGTTATTATAATTGATGGGGTTCCTATTGGTTACTAAATGTTGTATTAATTAAAAAGAAATTAGCAATTGATTATAAGGTACCAATTTTAAAAATTGTTACACTTAATAATTTCAAATCTAAAATACAAGAAAAAAATAGTTATTAGGTACGATCGAGGGTATGATTGAATATAACTTGAGACCTGTATATTAAATGATTACTTTTCTAATGCAGATAAAGATGGGGTAAATTCACAGGAATTTGTCATGAGAAGTTTTGAACATCACTACGACGGGTATCAAATGAACAATTGAACACAAATTTTGAATCATATGGAGTGGGTATTTTTAATTGGTAACAAAATGCACTGGGGGATCAGCTAGATAATTTGTAATTTTAGAATTTTTTTTTTGGAAGTATTGCTTTTATCGAGTATTTCTTCATATTAACAGCACACCATGAATAATAAAAAATAGGGACCTCAAAAATGGTAATTTTTAAACAAATTATCTTAATAGATATTTTTTCCTGTGTTCTGTAATGAATAGAGATTTAGAAATTATATAGGTATAATATGTACTGGTAAATCAATTAATAACATTAATAACAAAAACAATATAGGTTATATTACCTTAATATTATTTTACTAGTTTTTTAAATGTTTACCATTCAAATAATATATTTAATCACTTATCACAAAATGGATATTGATTAACACACTTATAGTTAGAAATGTCTAGAGATTCCTCCAGAAATACCTATTGTCTAAAGTAGCCATCAGTACAATTTTATATTTTTAAATGACAACATGATATCCTCTACTGTTACTAATGCTACACTTAATCTATTGTTAATTACTATCCCACTAAAATTTAGTAATTAACTTTAGGGTACCTAGATAAATAGGAATTTAATTACCTTATAATTTTATAAAAAATATATATACCTTTATGGGATAAGATGTATAAGAAATAAGAACATTTAAAACAAAATTAAAATAAAAACTCAGATTAACATAATAATATCAAGTTTGCTGACTGCTGTTGTAATGTAGGCTCAACACAGTTGCATGTATATGATATAGTAATATACCAATGTTGTTTATTCAAGAACTTATGTTTAGATATCTTATTTTTTCAAGGGCCTAGTAATAAAATTAGCCATAGGTAGGTTAAAAATTAATGAATCTAAAACAAAATAGCAAGTGTCTTGTGAACCTAAATTTTCATTTATATTTTAAATATGGTTTGATATCTACCCATAAGTATTAATTTATCTCCTTTTTTTTTAGCATGGCAGCACCTATTGGTTTTCTTAGAGTGTAGTGTTTTTTTTTTGAACTGGGGCTAACATAATTTCGCCTAGAGAACTATACATGTAAGTAAGATTGATAAAAACATGGTGGCGCTGGATCTCTAAGTTTTGTTTAAATTGCAAAGGTACTCCTAGTACTCCATGATATTTTTACAGAACTTTTTGAAAATTGTCTATATTTATCTACAATAGGTGTATTAGCTATTTCTACACTTAGCTACTTATATATTATTAAATAAGAACCTCGATAAGAACCTTCAAAATATAAGAAACATACTTGATGGTAAATATAATATAGGAATTTACATCAGATTCCTACAAAAAAATACTTATTAGTGAAACTAAAAGCAGATGGTATACCTAATACCCACCCATCAGATTCTCTATTGTAATAATGTAATAGGTACTAACACAATGCCACAAAAGTTAACAAATATTCAATGTAAACATTTTATGTTAATTTAACATATCAACTGAAGTCCTAGATTTTAATATTAGAAACTTAACATTTATTATTAGCAAGAGATTTACTAACAGTTCAGTCCCTTCGTAATGCTACCCCACAAGGAAAAAAAGTTATGAAGTGATGGTAGTAAATATTGTATTGAAAACCGAAACAAAATTATTAACAATTGTACGTAAAAAACAGAAAATAATACATTAGTTACTATGCATATTTTCCGGTGTAAAAAATGCACTCATGAATGACTAATAAAGTGGACAATATTGACGGTCACTTCCCATCTACACAGTTACTGACTACTGAAGTATCTATGATTTACAACATATTTGTACTTACGCGCAATAGTGTATTATAAGAGCACCACACTGTAGTGATTTATCAATGGTAACTGGGCTGTGGCCGGGCTATAGAAATTGTCAAACGGCGGCTGAGGCAATGGTGTCAGCCTCGTCGAACAAGCATTTACACCGCTTCTGATGGTATTTTAATGTGCCGGCGATAATTTCGCGTGAGCATTTTCAATCAGATTTCGTCTAGTAAGAGATGGAATATCGAAATAAAAATGTTTTTGTTTTTAAAAATAAGAACGTTTTAGAAACACTTCACGTCATTTTTACACTGCACCGAACGGGTCACTTGACTCACTTCTCACCTGCTATATACGTACAGTGTACGCATTGACACGGCAGCGGAACACGAGCGCACGGACAGACGGCGACGGACGGACGGCGACGGAAAAAAAGCATCTCTAAAAATGGGCAGCCCAACCCACGTCCCAACACCACCACAACGACCATGCCACCGTGGTTATGAGAGCTAAGGTAATAAGGTCAGAGACTTGAGTTATCGTTATCAATAACAGAATATTTTTTGGTTTGCTCTTAAAGGTTTGCTCAATGGTGAATAATTGTTCTTTTTTACTAGCCAATTAAATTAATTTTAAAAGTCTCTGACCAGATGTTAGCATGGAATAATGTGATAGGTAGATCTCCTACAATATGATTAATCATTTCTGTGATAACTGATAACGTCCTCGATCGCACAGCGTTAAGCCTGAGCGCTGCAAGCTACTTCAAACTGCATAGTGCATAGCTTGTTATGTTTTCGCGTGAGATCTTCTCGGTTATTCCTATTGCCATATTTTTCGTAGTTTATTCGAATTTCGAAAGGGAATGGTCGATTTAGCAAGTAATATTGTATTATTTCTCATTCTCTGATGTCTCCTAGACTTAGATGTGGATACGTTACTACTTTACACATAATTGTTTGTGAGTATTTAGTAATATTCTATTAAATTAACTGATAGAATCATAACTTACCAATTGTGATCTGTTTTATTTTAGAACCAGCCTCTATCAACTGTTCATATTCGTACCCACAGCATGGACATAGAATACGTCTTTTAATTGTGAGATACAATTATTTTTTGTGTTTTATTTATTTGCTAAATTTATATTACAATGTTATTATTAGAGTTACTGTTTCCAAATCATACCACAGACACTTGTATGAAAGGTTTTTTAAGTTTTTCCTTAAAAGTTAAGGTTAGGTTAGGTCATGTTCATTATTAATTTGATTATAGTATTTTTGTATTTAATCTACCAATCAAAAAAAAAACATAAAAAAACAGCAGACTAGAGTATTTAAATATTAAGTCTTCCATACTTTGGCCAGATTAATTGCTTGTATTGATTGATTGTTTTTATTGCTATATCACTAGTTATAACTTATAAAAATATTTGTAACATTAGGATTCTTTTTCTTTTGGTGTAAGATGACATGCTGTACAATTGTATAAGATATTTCACTTTTACATAATATAATTGTATAGTACAATACTTTATGTTTCCTAAGAGAACAATCAGTCGGCCAATGTCAATGCTGCTCATCTCTCATCAGCTTTCCAGTATTGGTGTGATCATGTTATTCTTGACTCGCCAATCGCATCATTCGTGATTCACAAAAAGTGATTGTTCTCTTTTTTTGAGACAAAGTATAGTAGTGATTAAATCTGGTATGTGAGCCAGTAGATTCTAATAATTCAAACGCTTTTTCATTAGCTAACGCCAAATTGTACTTTGTGCCACTATATAGTCTACATTATAACAAATTATCATCTGTTTGTTTTAACAACCCCAGCTCATAATCTATCCAAAGTTTTCTGAATGGTCTATGGTAAGTTCCCAATTATAGTCATTAAGGGGGTCTGTGCTTCAGCAAATTTATGGTAGCAGCCAAGACCATCAGTGTGACGTTGATTAACAACAGTCACCAACGATTACATTGCTTTGGGGGTCCAGTGATATTTGACGGTTCATTCTCCACACAGTTTACTCTTAACCTGGAAAAGAGTAGTCAAGTATTCAAATTCACATTATAGCTACTCCCACCAAAAAAATAGTTTTTTATCGCTCCTTTTTTGTAAGATAAGTTACCAACAAAATAAAAGTAATTTTTGCTATGCTTATAAAAATTTCTAGCGCAGCGCACTCAAGTATTTCACTGCATTAGGTGTATTGTAGCAACGTTACATTAATATCTACTTATAAAGACACATGTTACAGTAGGGTTACTATAATTAGCGCGTTACTCCCGACCACTGAGATAAAGCAATGATTTTTAATCAACAGAAAACCAACTATTATTACTCTTTTGTAATATTAATTATATTTATCTTATAAAGTATAAACATTTTTTTTTGACAGATGGACTATTTAATACAAAATCAAACAACCAATTTAAAAACAAAACAAAAAAATACATTTATTTGTAGATAAATTCAATTTAAAATGTCTTCTAGTAGTCCTCCAGTGGATTATCAAAAGCCTGTAAAAGTCAAATCTCGGTGGACACAATCTTGTCAGATAGAAATGATGGAAGAGTCGCAGTCTTCATTTGATACGTCTGATACTGTTACAGATGTTTCATCAAGTGATTTAAATGATAGTACTGATTATAATTCTGAATTTAATTCTTTAGAATTAAGAAAATCTCGTAGGACTACCAGTAACAGAACAAAATATAGACAATCAAACCGAAAAAAAAAAAAAATCTCTTCCAAAAGTTTTAACGAAAAAGGACATAAAAAACATTTGTCTTATACATCTGACAATGACCAAGAAGACAAATTGAAATACAATATATCTCAAGAATCTAATATCATCAGAAGACATACTTCTATGGACTGGAACACTATTTCAATTTTTCAATCAAAGAGTGTTAATAATATGAGTGAAATTGTTGATAAATTACCATCAAAGCCCATTCGTCGAGCCTCTGTACCATGGAAATTTAAGTTCTCATTTAAAAAAGATATAAAGGATAATATTAGGTTACTAGAAAAAGAAGACTATTATAATCTTTCTAATGCTATTAAATATATAAATTTAAATGAGATACTATTAAGCAAAGATAACAAATTAGCTCAGAAAGAGAATACAACAAATAAAAATACTTCCCAACAATCATATTATATAAACGACTGTGATTTAAATTGTAGAGATTCTGATGGTTTGAGTAACAAAATATTAAATGTTACAGAACTAAATGTAGTATCTGTGGAAAATGTAAATAAGCTTAATCAATCTGATGAGTTAAATATGGATGTAATGCTATACAATAAAAAATATCAAAATACTAATTCGGAGGTACCTAAATCTTTTTTATCTGGATTGGAAAATTTCAAATGTTATCCCATTTATAAACTCAGAGAAATACGTTCTAAAAGTTGTGATTCCATATTGAAAAAAACTCACTGTTCATTTAAACGCTTTAAAAGTTTTGATGGTTTAAATCAATTAAAAGATTCTGTGATTGATGGTTTTAAAATCCAAAACCCAGAAAAAAAATCTCCAAAAAAAAAAAGACGACAGTCGAAAAGGATTAAACCTAAAAATAATTATGTAGAAATGCTTGATGATATGAAAGTTCCAGAAGTTAATTATGATCTTGTAGCTGATGAAATTTACAAAGAACACAAAAATCAATTACTTGAAGCAAGAAGTAATGATAAAGAATTTGATGAAAAATTAAAAGCTACCAATTTTACATTAGTTGATGAAAATGTGTATAGACCTAATAGGTAAGAAATGTAAAAAACCAAGGCTTGCTTAGAATCATATCTCAGTTAAGCTTTTACCGTTTATTTCAAAACCCTTTTCATTACTTTTTTTTTTTCAGGCAGACTTTGAAATCCTATCCTCCTTCTGAAATTCCTGTGTTACGTAAGCTGAAACAACGGTACAATAACACAATTTATATTTATTAATTATATTTTGTTTGAAGAGGTTGTTAATACCATGATGTGTTGTCTCCGTCTTACAACCACTCATTATAATAATTATACATTTAAAATAATTCTTTTAACTATATTATTTGTATATTAGAGTAATTAATGTATATATTATCAAATTCAAAGATAAGACTGTCTTTGGCCTTATGTAGTTTTTTTATGTATCAATTTTAAAGCAAATTGTGAGCATTTAAACATTTTTAAAATGCTAATAACTTGGTTTAAAATAAAAATATTATATACTTTAGTGGGACCCTAGATAATAGTGTTATTATAATTATTCGATGATAGATCAATTGACATTAACAAATAAAAAACAGTAAACTGGATTATTCTGGACTTAAAATTTACTATGTTATATGTTAGTAAGACAGAGACAACATTCTAGTATAATATATTTTTAGCCATATAATATTTATTTTTAAATTATGCTATATTATATTCTTAGGGTAATATCTGGCGATATAAATGATTATTGTGAGTGTACATTATCTAAAGAAGATATAATTGAAGGAAATACAGGTTGTGATGATAGATGTCTCAACCGACTGCTTAAAGTTGAATGGTAATAATTCAATTACTTATACTTTATTTTTTCTTTACATGTATTAAATATTTTTATGTCTTACAATTTTTTGTAGTGGTTTTGGTTGTTCTCTTAAAAGATATTGTACTAATAAACAGTTTCAAAATAAACAATTCAAGAAAACTAACATTATTAAAACTGACAATAAAGGTTATGGAATTTGCGCTGTTGAAGATATTCCCAAGTATACAACATTTAAAAAAAAAATTAATAGTATTCAACTTTTTATAATATATTATTTTATATTTTAAACACAATTGCATTTTATTTTGTTTAGAGGTGTTTTAATTAGTGAATATGTTGGTGAAGTTATTGATTATAACGAAATGTGTAATCGTCTAACAAAAAAAGAATATAAAAATTTAAATTATATGGTACAATTAAATCCTGATGAAATTATTGATTCCACTTCAAAAGGAAATGTGACTAGGTTTATTAACCATAGCTGTGATCCAAATTCAGTTGGTGAAAAGGTAAGTTTTTGAAACTGATACCAATTAATAACTCGTTCTATTTATTAAATATTTTAATTATTAAGTATTTAATACTATTCAATATTTTTTCGTCTTTATATTTTAATTCGATATCTAACTTACTTGTATTGCCACATTCCCATATTGTTATTACATTTATCAATCTTATTATTTGTTATTTTGATAACTTATAAGTTTTATTTTTGTATCTGGTATTGTATTTACAAGTATTAGAACTAGGTGATGTGTACGTATACATCTTTAAATTGCACCGATTACAGGCAATACATTTTAGCCGTAAATAATCTTACACTTAAAAAATTCAAATTTTGATTTTTAGTGGCATGTATTGGGTCAATCTCGTATTGGTTTCTTTAGCACCCGGCATATTGAAAAGGGCGAAGAAATTACATTTGATTATAGTTTTCAAATCTTTGGGTAAAATTATTGTATATTTAAATCTCATACATTTATATTTATTCTAAACAATTCTTAAATTTTCAGAGACGGAGCTCAGATTTGTTATTGTGGTTCATCAAAATGTCGTGGATACATTAATAAATCATCTCAAATTGCTGATCATAATAGTTCGGAGGATAGCGAAAGTGCTAATGAAAATATTTTTGTATCAAAACCTGAGGAAAAACAAAGAAAAAAAAGACATTTGGAAAAGAGAACTGCTTATAATGATGAAAATAAACTGAGAGAGGTATTATTTATTATTTTACTTACAAAACTATTCTACATATTTTTAATTTACTGTCCAGTTTCATACTCAGCTTTTTGAAAGGTAGATAGATATGTTCTTTGACTTTTCTTAGACCACATTATATAGTAGTAAATATACTTTCATTGCTTCATCATACATTTTATAATACAAAAATTGGCCTAAATATGTATGAAAACATTTCTAATAAGTTTTAATTTTGCAGTGTTAGTTATTTATTAATTTTATTTAAATGTTCATGAACAATAACTAAAATGTATATTATAGTACAGATATGCAGTAAGAAAAATGTAATTCGCTAAATTGTAATTTAATTTTTAAACATTAATTCATTGCATACCGGATAAATAACAAAAATAAACAAAAAAAATCTTTGGAAAAAGCAAAAAAGAAACCACTTTCACATTTCATAATTGAACGTTGTGAACACTACATACACTTCCATAGCACTACTAGATTTTATACCAAACCAAAAAAAAAAAAAACAAATGATATAAGTGTCGACCTCTTCTTACAAGCCATAAATAATGGTCTTAAAAGTTTCTAATTTTATTTGTTACGATGGATTCCTTAAATTTGATTTTTCATATTTGAGTTTCAAGAAACATTCTCACCGCTTACATGATTACTTGAGGAACTGAAAAAGTTAGGAGTAACTTGCAAGAGCAAAGAGTTAATAGGGTTAATAATATTTATTTGACTTCCATAAGAAATTAAGAACCCAAACTTACAACAATACTTGCCACTAGAAGCTGCTCTGTATGGACTGAAATTTGACAACTTACATAATTATGCATAATTTTACTATTAGTAATTTCCTTACATTTAATTGTGCATAAAGATTTTTTATTTGGATTATATGTAAATTAATTAAATTGTTGATAGTTGGGCAGACAATTAACAGAAATTGCCAAATTAAAAACTGGATTAAAAGCTGATCAAGAAATGGCAACATTGAATTTGAATAGACTTATGGTACACATTACAGACAGCATCAGTCGTTTACATGTCTTAACATTCATACGAGAACATGATATGAACAAAAGACTATTTATGGATTTCAGTGGACTTAGTATTATTCATAACTGGATGACTTCAAATGAAAATGAATCATTTAAATTAATGGTACATTTACATAATCTAATAATAATAAATATGTTTCAAAGTTAATTTTTAAAACTTACAGATTTTAGAAATCTTAGCTGAATTACCAATTACAAATAGAAATACAATTACTAAATCTAAAGTGTTAGATGTTGTTGCTGAATGGGCTGAAATACCACAAGACGTCAAAACTAAAATTGAAAGGTTTCTAAAATCAAATATTAATTTTAATTAATTTAGGAGAATTTTTTATGCATTCATTAATATTTAACTTAATAGAATATGCTGTGAAGAATGTATTGGCTTTTTATGATTTTTGTTTTTACATTTATTGATTAGGACTAGTGCTTCAAATTGATACTAGTCCTTTCTAAATCTTAAAATCATATTTAAATTGTTATTTGTAGATGTTTATAGCTTCTTAAATCATAGTATACAACAGGGATAGTAAATGTTGCTGACTTTGAGTGCCAGAAATTACTGCATTTTTTAAAAACTATTATACCCTACATGCGATTATATTATGATAAATGTTGCAAGGTATTACTATTTATTTTTCATACAATAAACCAACAAACAAATTGTATGGAAATTAAATAGTAATACCTTGCAACTTTATGAATATTTTCTGTTGCACGCTTTTTATCAATTCATTTATATTTAGTTATTTTCCATAAAGTGATACTGCATTCTTCCATTGGTTGATTTCAAAACTCAGATTTGATATTAAAAATTAATATTTCTGATATATTTTTATTTATTTATTTCTTTGGGTTGTTATTTTGCATGTTATCTACATAGTACGGGAAACGCATTAAGTCTCTGCAAATATGAGAAAAGAAATAGTATTGTCATACTGTCTGGCTTTTCTTAGATTTATGTTTATTTCTTATTAATAATATTGAATTGTAAAATTTATAATTGTTAAAATATTTCAATAATTTATGATTTATATTCTTGAAAACTGTTCAGAAAAAGAAATGACTATTCTTAAATTATTTTTTTAATTATTTAATTGAATATTGAATGACTATTAAAATTTGGTATGTATATGTGTATAATTTCAAAAAATTATACCTGAAGATAAATTAATTTTGAAATAGCTCTACTTTTACCTTAAAATATCAGAAGAACAATAAAATGTTATCATCATAAGAGTTAATTTAACTGCCTTTTGTTAAATTGCAATAATACATTTATTTTGATATTTTTTAGTTTAGAGTACCCTGCTACAGAAATTCAAAACCACTGTCAAGAAATTAATAGCTTATTGCCAAATGATAATGAAATGAAAAATAGTCTGGTGGAAAAATCTAGAGCTTTGTGGAAAAAGTGGATTGTATTGAAAATGGTGTTTAAAATTCCAAAAAAAATAGATCAAAATAAATCAATTACAGATTCAAGTAAACTTATAAATAATGGTTATCAATCTCCTATAGACATAACAACTTTGGATCGAAAAACGTTAGTTATAATTAAATACTAAATAAAATAATTTTGTTTTCAATTAAAATGTTTGTAATACTAAATAGGTTTAAATATTCAAATAAATATGTAAATAAAGTACGGAATCAACAAACTATATCTTTGGATCGTATATAATTGAGAAAAGAATATCAATTTAAAGTGGATCAAGAACGCCAAAAAATGTAAAATACTAATATACATTTAAGTAACAACACATTTTTTTGACATTACTATTTTTTTCTGATTTAGGTTTAGGAAGAAAGTGATGGATGATTGGTATGAAAAAGTCGAGGGAGTGGTTAAAAAACAACCTGATGAAAATTATTTACACCATCATCAAACAATAAATGTCCTTAATTATAATAATTCAACATTAAATAATAACGGAATTAGTGAAAATACAAGATGGGATTCTACAACACAACCAACGCATGTAGATCAAAGTAATATAAGTATGTTATTAACTTGAATATTTATTTGAATAAAATTGCTGTTAAATACAACATATAATTCTACATATTTTCAATTTAAAAAACAAGAAAATCAAATACAAAGCCATATGAAAACATTCCTCATTAAAAATGTATTGATATCAACCAATTAATATCTGCTCCAGGAGAAAACATTACCTTGACCTGTCCAATCCTGTACATCCCCCACTCAACAACTGTGGCTTGTTAATGTTTGGTACGTTCGGCAATGGTTAAAGCTTTAAAATACAAATATATGTTGCTATATTGTTATAATGTGGGGGGGAAGTGGGGTCTTGGACTGGTCACTGCCATCAGTCTGCAATTGCAAAAAGATAATGTTCTCTCCTGGCTTATAGTATAGATCAAAATTATACTCAGTACTTAACTTTACATTTTACTCTATATTATACATATCATATACTATATTTAATACTATTAAATCCTTGTGGGATACAGAATGTATTTACATGTCTTTTATATTTAACGTATTTTTACGTTAATTTGCTCATTAATATTATTAAAATGTTCCATTTCAGATTCAACTATCAATTATAGTATGGAAAATTCTTGTTTGAGTTACATGACACCACAAGCAATGCAACAACCATTAATTCAATTCCAATTTCCACAGTATTCTTATACACAGTCTCAAGTCTCTGATTACCATGTAGTTAATCAACCAACGTTTTATTATACTCCTCCACCACTGACATCTAGTCAATCATTGGAAACGCAACTGCAAAATAAGATTACATCAAACAATAAACCTGTTGATCAAAATATTGAATCACCAGATCTATCTCCAACAAAACATCTACTTAAATTAGCTGAAACTAATGTCTTTAATTTGATCAATGAGAGTTTACGGACGCATTATAATCCAGATAAAATTGTTGATACAGCAACGGAACATTCCCAGAAACCTTGTACAAGAGCTGTACAATCCGGTGCCGATTTATTAGCAAGAATTAAAGTTATTAGTAATTCTTTTAAAAATCAACCATCAAAATTAATTATAGTTAAGAACTTAAAACAAAAAAATGATACAAAACTTGAAAAGGTGCCCTCATCTGATATAAAGTTGAAGTCTATTTGTGATAACGATAAAAGAATTGTTTTCATCAACGAAGAAACCGGTGTGACTTCTAACACATTAAGTGAAGATCTGATGCCAACACCTAAAACTATTCAAGTATCTAAAAATAATAAATTTGCAAATGCCATATTTAATTCTTTGTTAAAAAAGGTGTTACGACCTGACAATCAAAACTCAGTACCAAAAAAGTTTGTTTCAAAAAATCTCAACTCTAATATAATTACATATCATGAAACTGACAAAGAAATTGAATTATATAAGAACATGAAACCAAAAGTTTTAAAACAAATAGTTGGTCATGTGAAAACTAAAAATGGTTTCGTGGCTGTTGTAAAACGACAATGGGGTATTAAACTGAAAGGTTTAAAAAGAAACCATGATAAAATACCAGCTACTAAACGTAATATAATGCGTAAGGGTAGTATACATCGTTTAGCACTGAAAAATTGTCTTGTCAATACGACAAAATCAGCATTAAAGAGACAAAGTAGTATGAATGTGGATGACTATTTAAAAAAACCTAAAGAAAAAAGAGTTACATTCTGGATAGAAGGTGAGACATCACCAAATTTGCCACACTCAGAAGTAAGACCAATTAATTTGAATCAAAATACTGTGAAACAAAAGCCTCTTATGAAGTGTTATCCATTTGAAATACGAAATGAACCTAAATCTATTTTTCAGCCTTCTACTTCTGCTGTCCAAGGTGAGGATAATTTGCTAATTCCTGGTTTTGATACAACTAGTGATCAAGTCATCACGCCTATTGTTGCAAAATTCAAAGCATCAAGAAATAGGCGCATTAGTTTACGAGACAAGTCAACTGAATTGGACCAATTACGTAGTCAAAGAAATCATAAGATACCTATAAGTATGATGTCTTTATCTGTGGATGTATTAAAACTTATTCCTGATAACAGAAAAGAAATGAAGAAAGTAATTGACTATTATCATTCAATGGCTACTGTAATAGTAAAGACTTTGGGATCATATGCTAAAAAGACCTGCCAACAAGGACGTATAAGAAGCGATGAAGATTTTAAATATCTTGCCAAAAAAGTAACTAAAAAATATTAATTATAATTTTATTTTTGGAAACACTAAATTATTTTTTGCAGATTAACGAAAATGTGTTGTTGAAAGAGTTACAATTAAAAAAAGTAGACAAATTAAAAATTAGTGATAGTACAAAAGATAAAGTTGCCGAATACATCAGAAAGTATATGTCACGGTTTGGAGAAGTCTACAAAAGAAAACCCAGTGGTAAGAATGATTTTAAATTATAATATTAGTTAAGGAGAATTGATACCTTGATTTTCAGTCTTGGTTTAACACTTGCGACATTGGATTTTAGACGTGTTCTTTGTTAAATGTACCGATTGATATAGTGTAGCAATAAGAATTGTGAAAACAGATTTGAATTTCTCGTCAAGTCTATTTGAGATCGACTTTGACCACACATTTTTGTATTGTTTCTAATTTTAACTTCTCAAAAAATTAAAATATGACCATTTTTTAGTATAACGTTTTTAGAAATTTAGGGGATAATGTAAAAAATGGGAGAAATTCAATCTCAAATAGTCTTGGCCACAAATTCAAATCTATTATTAGAATTCTTGTCGCTTCATAAGATCAATATGTTTAGCAAAAAACACATCTAAAATTATGTTAGAAGAAGACAGAAAATATTGAGTCCCCTTTAACTTATGAAGCGCTGAAAAAAATAACCTAAAATCAAAGTTTAACACCAAATATTAGGATTCTGTTTATAATTAAATCTCGGTTTTTTGTTTTCTTACGTCATAAACTTGACCTAAACCAAATCTTAAAAGCCAAAAATGAGTGTCAACACAGGTTTAATACTATGATATAAAAACTATCTAATGTCACCACTATATTATTTATTGATATCTGATAAATTATTATATAAGCATTAAGAATATAATTATTTTTATGTTAATTTAATTAATGAAATATAATTTTTTCAGAACAAACTAATCACCACAAACCGAAGTAGATTCTAAGGAAAATTGTACTATTTTGTTTTAGTATAACACTTTTTGACTGCCAATAATTTATAGGTTGAAGTTGTTATGCTTTATATGCTAAGTATTAAAAACTAATCATAATTTTGATTTATTTTAGACTGACTAGATTGTTTACGTGGTTGTTTTAAGTATGACTATTTCTATATAATATGTATAAATATTTTCTTTTTTATCACATATACATTTATATATAGTCATAACTTTTGATTAATTTTTTTATACATTGTTAATTACCATGTTGTTTTTTTTATACTTTGGAAGTACATGAAAAATAATTAAATTATTATATTGGTATTTTTATTTATTTGTAAAGATAATCTGTTTTTATGAAGGTGTTCATTTATGATAGTAACAAATTGATTCTAACATACATATATTATTTATATAAAAGTTATATGTTTAAAAAATTGTAAACATAGATCTAACCATAGACTTGTGAGTTGTGCTTTGGGTACCACTATAAATTCAACCAACTTTTATTATTGATTGATGGATCATAATATATTAATTGTTTATTATCTAGTCTATAGCTTTAATTGCAATATTTTGATTCTGAGCAAAACGATGAAAGTATTGATTTTACCATGGTGTGTGTTTAATTTTTGTCTCTCATCACCATTTTAGGGCAGTAAACATTTCTGATAACAAATTGGATCTAGTTGTTACTTTGGGGAGATCATATGTAAAATACTTTTGAAATTAGGCCATAAAAATTGGAATTTTTATGCAAAACTGGTATTTGACAAAATCAAAAACAAATAACTGTACATACTTAACATTTTCACCTAAAGTTTATATTAGCATTTTCTATACATGATAACATTTTCAAAGTATATGAACGCTTGAGCTATATATATTTTTTATTAAATGAAAAAAAAAAATTTTATTGATTTTTAAAACTTTTCCTGTAAATGTTGACTTGGTCAAAAAGTTGAAAATTTAATACAAAGTTCTAAGTCTGGGCAAGTTTCTCAATTAATTGTAACCAGATACAAGTTACAAGTTAAGTACCTACTTTGGAAAATTGTACTTTAAAAATAAAAATTACTTAAAAATGACAAGGTTATTGAATTATATAATAAAATGTTAATTGCTTAAGTATAAAATATTTTTAAAAAATGGCATAATTAAACTACATTTTGTAGTATTTAAAATGTTAACATTATTCATCTCATGCCCTATAGACAGGTTTCATACTGTTGATAACGTCATAATTAATTGTCACTATCCAACAGTTTTTGTTAGTAAGTATTGAACTTACTGTAAAAGGTTTTATTTGTCTAAATTTTGGTGTAATGTCACTATTATCAGCTGTTGTCTCTAACTCATTATATTTTTCTTTTAGGTATTTTTGGTCTGACACTTCATTGTGATTTCCCATAGTTTTCAAATTCTTACAAAAAAAGACATGTGTACTCTCTGTTAAAATAAAAAAAAATTTGAATTTTCATAGTAATTTTGGCCAAGTTATTTGATATTATAAACTACATAGATAAAATATTGTTCATGGGTAACTTATATATGTTCTAAAATCATAAGTAGATTTCAGTGATCCAGATACCAATGAATTTTTGCTATTACATAATTTACACAGTGCTTGAATATTTTCATTACTATTATGTTTTTTAATTTAAAAATAAGTTCCATCTACAATCGGAGAGTAATGTGTTTCACTGATTTCATTCATTGATAAATTGAAAATGAAATGTTAAAAACTTTATGACATAAGTATAATAAAATAAATTGAAAACTCTCAGTGTGAGCAGAAATAACACACTAAACTGCTGTACTAAGACTGAAATAATGCCTCAACATTCAAAAAGTGTCACATAATTTGTTGAAGCTGTTATGAGGAATCTTGACATCTTTTATTCGATTTTTCAAATTTCAAGCTTCTGGACCAATAGATACTTTAGATATAAATTATACGGGACAATTAATGTTAAAAAGTTTGCGACAAAGCAGACATAGGTATCCCCAAAATCTCTGTGGCTGCCTATAAAGCAATTCTCGGGTGAAGTCGACGTCAAAAATGATACCTACTACAAAATAATACAGACATCTATTTATAATATTTTCTATTTCATTTGGACAATTTAACAACCTCGGTATGGATTAATAATATATTTTTTAAACATGCAAATATGTAATTAATTAGAAACTAATAAATACCTGTGGTAGTATTAGGTTCAACGCCGTAAAATGTTTTATGAAGGCAGTCCTATGTTTTCGTTGTGACAACATTTTTCATCGGGCTGTCTCGTATTCTAGCTAGAGAGCCTTAAATATTAATAGCAAAATTTATAGACGATACTAAGATTTTACTTATATTCAACTTTGCTAAGTAAATATTTCTCTAATTCTAGCTATTTAAACTACGTTAGGGTTAACATAACAGTTACATCTATGTTTTATTCTATTTGATAATTATTTGTATTTATTACGGTTAATGTATTCTCTTAAAATTAGCAATATACACATTGTGCTGAGTAGTTAACTGTGTCTAATCGGCAACTCTGAACTCACATGGTGAGCAGTCCACTTTATGTAATATTAATATAGCTGCATATATATTTTATATACAGGATTTGTTTTGGATATAAAATAAAAATGTTACCAGCATAAAGGGCCGGGCCACACATAGAAGTCGAGCCGCAGCGTTTGAACCACGACATGTTGCGGTCGACTTTTCAACCGCGGCAGCTTTCGCTGCTGAATAGCGTAATGTGTGAACGCGTATCAGGCGGTTGCATTTAAAATCAAACAATTTGAATTGTTTGCCCGGCTCGACCACTATGTGTGGCCCGGCCCTAACATCGGAAAAAGTATAAGTCTATAAATAGCTCAACAATCCATAATATTTAAATCATGATTTATACCGCAGAAAAATCTAGATAATGTTAGGTAGTAGGTACTATAATTAATCTCTGATGAACATTCAAGTTCAGTACGGACAATTAAAATCGAAATTGTCTTTTGAAAAATCTTTCGAATTGTTATGTAAAACCACCTTACCGATCTCTGATTTCAAATAGTTGTAACTTTAAAACTATGTCCGACTTCCCCTTCGTATTCAGCAAGCTTATTTAACCTCATAGTACAAAGATTCAAAAAAAACGGGTGTCCAGATAAACAGAATTATGCCACAAGGTCAAACCCACCAGGACAATGCAACATGGTGATAGACTGATAGATAATAATGCTAAAAAAAAGTGCTCTAAGCATATAAACAACCATCAATTAAAGGCTGCGTATTGATACTGATGTACAAAACTTAGTAATTGAACTTACAAATAAGCTACCGCAGGGTGCGGGCGCCTATGAATGTGTTTTATGGAGAAAACCTTTTTTGGATGTGCTCTTTCATCTGTCATTTTGTAAGCAGAGCAACAGTC
This sequence comes from Myzus persicae, assembly GCF_001856785.1. Classification (NCBI taxonomy): domain Eukaryota; kingdom Metazoa; phylum Arthropoda; class Insecta; order Hemiptera; family Aphididae; genus Myzus; species Myzus persicae. The sequence continues at coordinate 1,331,407 of NW_019104155.1, read as the reverse complement.
TTTTGTTCTATGCTCTTCGACGTATTTCACATTCACAGATTTTTAGTTTACGTCAATTTTTGCATGACATTAATCGTAATAAAATTGGTCGTGGTACTTTCGTCATGAGACGAAACTAGCTTAAGAATGTCATGTAGCCATGCAGGTATACAGTAACCGGGTGTGCTGCATGTGTCAAACACACAGGCGCGGACCTCAACAATTCAACATAATGAATACAAATTGAAAAATATTTAAAAAGAAAGAAAATGTCAATAATTTTTTTAATACGGTCATACGGATTGAATGATTGATCGATTTTGTTTTGAATTCGTACACATTATCGTATATCAATACTTCTTTTGTGGCCTGCTATAACCGAAATTAAAAATAGTTTGGTTGCAATTGATTAACGCCACCAAACGCAAAATGAATAATAATTAATACTATAGTAAAATGAAATGCAAAAATGTGATTATTTATCTAATTATCTTGATTGCAATTTATAGCAGCATGCATTTTTAAATTTTCAAATTCAAAGAATCACCGATTTTAACGTACAATTTCTTTATACCGACTGAAAGATCTGGCACGTTGATTGCCACGGTTGTTTGTCAGCATGGCACCCGTCAAAAATACGTCCAATCGATACCGCTGACCCGACGATATTATATTACACAAGTCGTAAACCATTAAGTATTGTATTACTTTTGATAGGAATCACTCTGAAGAAAACATGTAAAGACAGTAAAATAGTCTAAGTATATGAGGAAAATCGAATAATTATTGTGAAATATGTAAAAACATGTAGGTATTTTGGTATTTATGATAAAATATGTGTAATCAAATAGGTATTATAGGTACTATAGGTCATTTAATCAAAAATCTTGTGAAACTGATTTATCACTTGCCGAAATTAGTTTATCATGTCATAGTGAAAATATGTATTTACTTAATATAAATCCGAACCCTATACTTATTATTTATTTCTGTTCTATTTTTTTCCAAGTTTCTACAGTTGACTGATAATATTATGTAGTGTGTTCGTTTTTATTTTTTTGTTTGATAATTATTTATATTAAAAATTAATTTAAAAAAGGCTAAAAGTAATTCTATTAATTTATTTGGAAATACTTAGGTATATGTTTTAATTGGTAAACCTTATTTTGTATGAGTAAAAACTTGAAATTCCAAAGTCGGTAACTAGGTATAAGTACTTATGTTTTAAAACTTAAAAAAATTAAGTGTAAAATTAGTTAATTCTTTGCATTCAACAAAAATAAAATATTTGTTACTGTTCATTCAATAAAAATAATTTAGTATTATATAAATACTATATTTTGAACTAATATTGATTATTACCATTATTACCTACTAAAATGTTTCTATTTCCAGGAGGGAGGTTATTAATAATAATTTTATTTACACACAAATTAATGTAGTTACGGCACTGGCACACTGCATGTATAGGTACAACTAATGAATAATGGTCAATACCTACTTAAACATTATTATAAATATTTTCCTTTTGCCTTACATTGGACGATAACTTAAAACCATTTATACTATTGTAACTGTAAGATTTAGGAATTGGCACAATGAAAGTTTTTAAAAAAGAATTTAGTGATATAAAAATCCATGGCTATCATTTTCATTTTGCGTAATATATATCTGGAGGCACATTCAAGATGTGATCCATTAGAACGATACAAAGAAGAGCAGAAACCCCCAGAAAATGGAAGAAGTATAATCAAAAAATTTGCTAGACTAAATCAGTTTAAAATTAGCCCACATTATCTCAATAATGAACCATGTAAATTACATATTCCAAATATTTCAGTGCGATATATTTGAGACCGTTATTAGCAAATTTCTAGGAAGACATAACTGAGAGAAGAAATAAAATATGCAAATCATTTAATAATTAATAATAGAAGTGTAAAACAAAATAACGACGAAAAATTATTATTTTAACATACCATATAAATCATACATTATATTATTCATAAATTATAAATAATGTCAATAGTTGACTGTTTTTATATGATGTTTTGACATTCTAGTACCTACCATTGAAATATATTGATGAAAAAGCCCAAAAAAGAATGTTAAAAATTCCAATTTTTCTGAATTGTCTTGGCGGGGTTCGGGGGTGGGAGTTGAAATTCTAAACACTTTTATTAGACACCTGTGAGCCCCGGGCCCCACAACACTTAGTGCCGGCATTAAGACTACCTAGCTTAGAACATATTCTGAGCTTACGTCATAGTATCATGTTATGTTCTATGATAACAATTAGTTTTTAACGTTTTTTAATTTTTTAAATATAATATTTCATTTGTTTATAATTTTTGAATATTTATTTGTTACCTCAAAGATAAAATAAAAAAGGGGGGGAGAGCCTAGGCGAATTAGTGCCATTTTTTTTCAGTACCTCCCCAACCAAAAACCTCACGCTTCGCTACTGCTAATTACCAACGTCCTAACCATACGTACCTAGAGAGCCTATTAATAAATTATTATTAAGGCCCTTTATAGGCACCTATCGGATACGGACCATAGAGTAACGTCTTAGTGTCTTACTATTACTAGAGTGTAGACTGTAGAGCATTACCATAAATATTTATATTATTATTTAAAGTTTAAAATAAATATCTGGGAGTACCTATTATTATATACAGATTATAATGTGATTCGGAACTTGATAGTTGATTACGAGATATCTTATTCGTGGTCCGTGACCCGTCACCCGTGTGACTGTACATGCCCCGTGACGTATCCATAGATAACAATTTATATAATATACATCAGCTGTATATACCTACATTATCTATGAACGTATCACGACGCATCGATATTTTCTCACTTCAAAAATCAAAATACTCATCTTCCAACACTCAACACAAAATTAATTGTATGCCACAGCTACGAATTAGGGGTGGATATGCTTAAACCCCAGCTGTAGGTTAACACAACCGAGACGGCGTGGCACAATTTTTTCCATCCATCATAATAATATCATTATCTCTTGACATGGTGATAACCCCACCGCATTAGTATTTACAATTTTACAAGAGTATATTACTGATTAGTGATTACTGTTGTATTCCGGTCAATCCACGTATCTAAAGGTGCCCACTCGGGGCATTAAACGCTAGATAATAATAATAAATAACAATTATGCAACTTGAATCGTGATGGGTAGGTTCCGAATCTTGCGGGTTCGTTAATGTCTTACGAAGTTGCGAACAATTACGATGTTAGTTCGTTACTGTAACATATTGTCATCGGTTTTTGCACTCGGCAATAGCTGCAAATAAATTATAAGCAAATTATAACAATAGATGTTCTATTTTTCTTATTAAGACACATTACTTGTATAGAGTGTTCTTATTATTTATTTTTTTATAATAATGGCTTTAAAAAAAGTTAGAGGCAACATTGAACGGATGTTTGACAAGAATTTGACCGATCTTGTACGTGGTATCCGCAATAGCAAAGAAAATGAGGTATGTAAACTAAATTTAAAAAATAATCTGTTAACTTTAAAATTTTGGTTAACTAATCTGTTAATTTATTAATTTTTTGTGGCAGGCTAAATACATTGCACAATGTATGGAAGAAATTAAACAGGAATTAAGGCAAGAGAATATAGCAGTTAAAGCAACAGCTGTGGCCAAACTCACATATGTAATAATTTAGTTCAAATAAAATAAGATCAAATTAATATTTTTATTACTTTATTTCAGTTACAAATGTTGGGCTACGATATTAGTTGGGCAGGATTTAACATTATTGAAGTTATGAGCTCTTCAAAATTTACGTACAAAAGGATTGGATACTTAGCTTCATCTCAGAGCTTCCACACAGATACAGATGTATGTCAAAATTATTTATAATTATTAACTATTAACAATTACATGTTTATATATTATTTTAGTTATTGATGTTGACAACCAATATGATACGTAAGGATCTGAATAGCCAAAATCAATATGATGCTGGTGTTGCTCTTTCTGCACTTGCTTGTTTTATTAGTCCAGATTTAGCAAGAGACTTGGCTAATGATATAATGACATTGGTGAGTTATATTTTAATAAATATTTTTAGTGGAAAGTAAAAATATTCTTTTTTTTTTAAAGTTGTCATCAACAAAACCATATTTAAGAAAAAAGGCTGTGCTGATGATGTATAAAGTATTTCTTCGATTTCCGGAAGCATTAAGACCAGCATTTCCACGTTTAAAGGATAAACTAGAAGACATGGATTGTGGCGTTCAATCAGCTGCTGTTAATGTAGTCTGTGAATTAGCCAGAAAAAATCCAAAAAATTACTTGAGTTTAGCTCCTGTATTTTTTAAATTAATGACATCGTCTACCAATAATTGGATGTTGATTAAGATAATTAAATTGGTAATATTACAAATTTCAAATATTTTAATATATGATTTTTGATTATCATCATTAATTATTTTTCTTAGTTTGGTGCGTTGACCCCACTTGAACCAAGACTTGGAAAAAAACTTATAGAGCCGCTAACTAATTTAATCCACAGGTAAATATATTTCAGCTAATTTATTTGTTGGTATTAATATTGATTTTAAAATATAAAGATAAGCCATCCTATTGTTAATCTAGGAAGTTACTAATTGCTGTCAGCCGCTAGGTTCGTTGTATCCGTTTGTATTGTAAGGTTAACGGGTACAGCAAAACCCTAGTGGCCGACAGCAGTTAGTAGCAAGGTTGGGCAAGTTCACTATTTTTTTTAACTCCTTAAGTTAAATCATTGTAGAATAATGTAACTTAAGTTTAAAGTTAAAAGTTACCTTTATTTTTTTTAACTTGTAAAAGTTACAAGTTAATTAGAAAATAAAATAAATAATATTATACCTACCTACCTTTTTTAAAGCTAACAAATAATATTATAAATTCAATTCTTACAATTTTTAAATAAATGTTTCTAAGAAAATTAGTTACTGTAGGTACTTACATTTATATATTATACTTTAATCAATGATTAAATCCAGTAAAATAATTAAATTATTTGTATGTATTTGTTTACAACTATACTAAATATTATAATAATCAAATTCATTATTATTAATTCGAATATAATTAATTGATTACACAATATATAATATCAAATATTATTCAATTAACAGTAGGAATGCGATATTTAATCAAACCGTTATTGTATTTTACCATTTTAGTAGTAAGAACTTTTTTTTTTGTGGGAACGAGAACCGGAGAGAGAACTGCTGTTAGCATTACTTTCCCTCTGGATTACTTTCTTTCCCCCCAATAGTATTAAGTACCTAGTGAGGTGTATTTGGTATATAATATGAGTATCTAAAGTAAAATAATGCAACCAAAAACTAAGCTTTTCAACTTTAAGTATCATTATAAAACCATGATAATTTACCAAACATTTTAAAACACAATACTTTCAAGTTTCAGTCCATGATCTCTATCCATTCTAAATACTATACTATTACGGGTTTAAATTATTTACATAGACGAGCCAAGTTATTGCTGTAATTCTATGAATGAATAAAAGTATAATAATAACTAATAATATTATTGGTGTTTAGATATGTAATGACTAATGAGTCTACTGACATAACAAATGTGGATAGAATACTGAGTAAATTGTTATATTTTTCTTTTATTAATGATGCAGTTACCCCTATAACATTTCCGTCTATAATATAGTTACATAATATTTTCTACGAATATGCAATATAATAACTATCATTATAAATTATTATGTGATAATTAATATATTTAATATTTTAGTTTTTTTTATATAATTAGTCTATGGTTTGGGAAAAAAATTAACTTCACTAACTAGTAAGTTACTGAATAACATGGGAACAAATGTAACTCGTCAATTAACTTAATTAAAAGTAACTTAACATTTTAACCTATCTTTAACTTATTTCCTCGTTAATGCCCAGCCTTGATTAGTAGCTTCCAATATTAACAATATGATGGCCCGTCAGTATATATTAAAATCAATTAACTATTATTTACTGTTGTTTAAGTATGTTTAACCTTTCTTATTGATTCTTAAATTAAATAACTTATATTATTTTTCCAAAAATATTTTAAGCAAATGAACGTGAAATATATATATTAAGGGTTATTTTTTGTAGGATTAGGTCTGATAATATATTTACTAAAAGCAATTCAGTTTTATCAAAAAGTTCTGTTAATGGACAAAATAAATTGAGGGATATTTCTCACTTTTGGAGATGGTATGTTTGAGGGTTGTAAAAATATAAATATGCTTTTTAAATTTAGATAAGTATCCAGTATTGATTGCATTCTAGAATAATTATGGACATAACTATATTTTTTAATTGCCCTACCATTAATAAATAACCAGTAAGTCTTAAATTATAAATACCTATGTAATTATTATTATTGAAGTTTCCTTCCATATTTCCGATATATGTTTTTAGGATACCTATTTACCAGTTGCCAATTTCCAATGCTAAAATTTAATCTTGCTTGAAAACAATTATTATAGAAGTATACTTATTTCATTTATTGTTTTTTTATATTATAATGTTTAGATATAAATCCAAATAAGTCTTATTAAATATTATATTAGTTAATAGTTTTAAAATTGTAAAATTTATATTCCCTAAAATAATGCTGTTAATATATTGACCTGATGTTAAGTATAAAAATAATAAATTTTGGTTTGTTTCTTTACAGTACTTCTGCCATGTCTTTATTATATGAATGCATTAATACTGTGATTGCTGGTAAGTACCCTTATATTAAATTTACCTTTTTTACATGATAAACATTATGTTAATTAAAATTAATTATTTAAAACTACAAAATATTCATATTAGTGACTAGTGAGTATTCACTATAATACTCTGTTATAGTAACTTTTTTCATATTATGTTAAATTTATTTAATTCTAATTTTTCTTAATTTAAATAATTAAATATTTTTGTATGCCATTTAATTTTTATTACTATGTTAATTTTTATAGTACTCATCTCAATTTCGTCCGGTATGCCAAATCATAGTGCTTCCATTCAAGTAATACATTTTTAAATATTATATTGTAATTTAATTCTTTAATATATTTAAGCTTATCAATAAATAGTTATTGTATTGTATAATTATATTTATATCAGATCAGATGATTCACCTAGTTTCTGTTTTCCTGTAATAGTGCATTTATTTTATTTATTTATTCAGAGTTTAGAATTATTAATTATACTAAAAAACAATTTTTTCAAATACTTAGATTTCTTATGCCATTTAATGTGTGCCTTGTAGTGATATCAACTTCTTTTTTCAAATGGGAACCACCTGTTTTAACTGTTAAAAGTTGAATAGAGTATTTTTATTAAGTGTTGATGTATACATAAATAAAAATAAATATTTGAATGGCAATTTTCTTAGTTATTAAACTTAATAGATACTAAAAAAATTAGTCCATGCTAATAGGTTTAGAAGTAAGGGTCTAATTTTAATCATTTTTATATTGAATTATTAATCATGAACATTCTAAATTTTGTAAAATTGTTTCACTATCATAAGAATTTATTGGACTGAATACTCAATCTATTTTATGGAATATGTAAAACCATTATTGAGGTGTGTCCTTAGTACATAAAGTTTAATAACTCAGAAACTATTAAATTCAATTTTAATTATTTATATACATAATTTCATAAACTTTTTCAAAATATTAATCTGCTTTTGAAAATGTACTATATAAAGTCCTCATTTGAAAAAAAAAGGTTTGGATCATTTCAGGATTATATATCATAAAAAGGTATTAGGTAATAATACGGTCATTAAATATACTTATTAATCAGAATTTGGATAGATACATTGTTAAGATTAAAAGAAAGGTGGACATGCTTGTTAAAAAACCTTATATAACAAACATCAACATTTAAAAATTATTTATTCTAAATTTAAGAGGATTATTAATCATATATATTTTTCACATTTTAGATATTTAAAGTAAGTTAAATATTTAAAAATGTTCACTCTTTCTGTAAATATTGTAATATACTAAATAGTATTTTAAAGTGATATACAGAATATTCAAATAATTTTCATCATATTGATTATATTTTATTACTTAACTATTTATTTTATTCATTATGTAATTTGTTTTAAGAAGAAAAAATGAAATGTAGGAAATGAAATTTTTTTTATTCATGGAGAAAGATTGTTATGATATAAATATCCAACTTAAAGTGTCTACGAATATATTATAATAAAATATGAAAATAAAATAACTAATATACATATTCTAAATTTTGTTTCAGTTATGTGTCCAAAAATTAAGAATATTAATTGAGGATTCCGACCAGAACTGTAAGTATACCATAGTTTAATTTAATTTTGTCTTACTTTATACTAAATATATGTTTTAGTGAAGTACTTGGGTTTACTAGCTATGTCTAAAATATTAAAAACACACCCTAAGTCAGTTCAAGCTCATAAAGATTTGATTATGATCTGCTTGGATGACAAAGATGAATCAATCAGACTTAGAGCATTAGATCTTCTTTATGGAATGGTGAATTTATAAAAATTATTTTTGTAAACTTTTAAATTATTATTATTTAATTTCAGGTCTCAAAAAAAAATTTGATGGAAATCGTGAAAAAACTTATGGTTCATATGGATAAAGCAGAAGGCACAGTTTATCGAGATGAGTTGCTTGTCAAAATAATTGACATATGTTCACAAGATAACTATCATTTTATTACAAGTTTTGAATGGTCTGACATTTATCATTGTGTTATTCAAGCAATAAAAGCTAAATTAATTTCCTAATTCCAGGTATGTCAGTGTCTTAGTAGAATTAGCTCGAGTAGAAGGAATGAAACATGGTCCCTTATTAGCCCATCAAATGTTGGATGTTGCTGTCAGAGTTAAAGCTATAAGGCCATTTGCTGTTGGACAAATGTCTCTACTTCTTAACAATGCTCATATGTTTATGCAACCCTCTGGTGGTTCGAATATGGCTAATGTACTTTATGCTGCAGCTTGGATATGCGGAGAATATGCCAAGTAATTAGTTTTCTTTCTAAACCCGTTTAGATTTTATAAGTTATTGTTGTTGCAGTGAACTAGAAAAACCTGAAGAAACTCTTTTCTCCATGTTAACTGGCAAAGTACATTCACTACCCGGTCATATTCAGGCTGCCTATGTGCAAAACATAATGAAAGTATTATCTGTAATATTGTCTAAAGGAGACATTCAACAATCAATTAAGGTATAATTCTTGTTTAATAAAAAAATCAAATAAAAAATTAACAAATCTTTTGGTTTAGGTGTGCAAACGAGTATCAGATAAATTGGCACAATATGTATCTAGTGGAGATCTAGAAGTTCAAGAACGTGCAAGTGCAGCCTTACAGTTAATTAGTTACATTCATAGAGAATTAGAAAATGGGGATACTGATGATATATGCACACAAGTAGCATATTTATTTAATGGAGAATTGAACCCAGTTGCACCTAAAGCCCAGCGCAAAGTGCAAGTACCAGAAGGGTGTGTTTTTATTTAATTATTTTATAATACATTATAATTAACCATTAGCTAAACGAATATTTAAAACTGTAGGTTGGATTTGGATCAATGGATCAATGAGCCATTGCAGAGTTCTTCCGAAAGTGATGATGACAATCAGTCTGATGACCATTCTAATTTTTTTAATTTGGGTGGTTTTGATAAGAAAGAAGAAGAAGAAAACATTGCAAGTACAGTAGATCAAGTAGAAAAGGTAATTCTTTTAAAATTTATAATATTTCTGTAATTAAAAAATATTAAATAACATTTTAGAACAGAAAAGCTCGACTTCAAGAACAAGAAAATAATCCCAATTATTTGAAATTAAACTCAAGTAATGACCAAACCTGTGACATTCCTATCACGTCCATAGATTTACCTACCTCATTAAACGTATCTGGTTTTACATCGTCTGACAAATACATTAAAGCAAAAAAGGAAAAAAAAGATAAAAAAAAATCTAAAAAAAAGAAAAAAGAATTTAACCATTTTGAAGAAGAAGATGAAGAACTTGCAATTGAAATGATAGTTAATCGTGATATAGGAGAAATGCCAGATGGTGCAGAAGATTCTGATGGTGCCATTGATGTGCAAAAAGACATCAATGATCCACATACTGCACTAGATATTGACTTAGATGTTCCTGAAATTAAACGTCCACCACCAATTGAAGAAAAGAAACATAAAAAAAAGAAGAAGGAAAAAGAAAAGAAAAAGAAGAGCGAAAAATCTAAAAAGTTGAAAAAATTAGATAAAAGTGATCAACAGTTGATTGAAATTAAACAAGGTTATGAAGAAGCATTGGGGATTTGCACACCGTCCAAAGAAATTGTTCAAGCCGAAGATTTATCGTTCAGTAAATTAGCAATGGACAAATATATACTTTTGGTGAGTATTTATTAACATCAAAAATAAATTAAATTTGACAGTTTTATTACAATAAGCTTTGTAAAAAGTAGTTGGTGTTAATATTATCATGGATTAATTTTAATTTTTTAACTTTGAATTCTTTAGGAGTACAAAATTGATCCAAAAAATGAATTAAGTAACTCAGCAACTGTATTCTTCCGTCTTACAAATGTCGGTGATAATTGTTTGATTAAAAACATTGAAATTGATGTGACTAATTCCACTGCCATCCAATTTTTAGATGAAGTAAATATATCCCTTTAATCTGAATAATAATTAATAACTATTGTAAATTTATTTTATAATTTAGAAAAATGAACCTTTATCTTGGTATAAACTCAGTAATAGCATACAGTGTGGTTCATTAACTGAATTTGACTTGTCTCTTCAAGTAGAAAACGTAGCTATTCCAAATACTCTTCGAGGGACACTGACATATATGGCACAAGTATGTAACTAGTTTTTTTATTACTTTTATAGTTTATGGATTAAAGATATTTTAAGTAAAAACATAATGAAATGGTTTTTGGTTTTTATGATCTTTGAATATGAAAAGTATGTTAAGTTAATTCTTAGCTATATTTCTAATTAATTAATTTTGACTTTGACTAATTGAATATAGTTCTCGGTTTACTTGAGAAAGAGATCACTTGAAATGAACTACATTAGAGTACAAATTACCCAACTTTCTCGTGAGTGATGAATTTGTTCTTTAAATGTTGAATATTAAATATTGCTATTAAATCAGATAGATTTACAGAAGTTAATAGATCACCAAGTATAGATTCCATTACTTTGTCATCAGCATAGTTGGAAAAAAAGATTCTTTTATACTGTAGAGTTGTATGTTAAAAATTATACAGTATTGTTGAATAGAAATTAACATGTTTACGGCCACATATCTTGTATAATAATGTGACATGGGTGTGTTTCTGCTTAGACATGGTCAATATGTATTTAATTTGGAATTTATAGACTGGTTTATTTTACCAAATGTTATGATTCTTTATTTTATTTTAAGTGATTTTTGAGGTATTGATTTTTATTGTTGGTTTAAATTTTGGCCATCGGATACTATTAGTATCAACTATCAGTACTTTTTATTCTTATATTATTTTTAATTTTATTTTAATTTACCCATGGTAGTGAACTTGTAAGAAATATATAGTCTATGAGAATAAACATCCTGTCCTGTAGATACAACCAAATTCGATTATTATTTTTTTAATTAACAGAGATTATTATTAAAAAAATTAATATAATAATTATTAATAAAATTTTATTATTATATTATTTTAATTCTACAGATGACATTGAACTTGCTTTTTCAATATTTTAATCTTGAACTTTATAATATGTCTTTAAAAATGAAAACTTAAAAATACAAATCAGAGTTTAAGAAAAAGCTGTAGAAAGTTTTCTTCTTTTAAAACATAACAATTCTATGTAAGCTGAGAGTTTTTCTGTCAAGTAAACATATTTTTAAATATATTACACCGTACCTCCTCCCCTCCCCAGGTAATAGATTAGTGGACAATTTCTATAATTGAGGTGATAACTAAAATAAATAATAGAATTTTAAATTTTAAACAATTTCAGTAAATTGCACCGCGCCCTTTAAGAGGATACTACACCCGTATGTGTTGTCTTTGTCTTACAATTGAACAACAGCAAATACTGTTTTGTGCGGGATAGAACCACTCAGTATACAGTCCTAGTAGAGGCACAAAAAGTTTAGACATTATAGAAGACAATATTTTCTGTATCGTAACTCTTTTATTTGTTTGATGTCATTAATAAGAAAGTTATAATACTTTTAAAAACCTGATATTCTTACGTTTTCCAAACTTAAATAACTTTTGATATATTGGTTTTAACAAAAACAAAAATACTACTACACAGTTAAAATTCTCCTCTATTAATGGTGAAATTTGGATTCTTAGTTATAACTGTAACGTTCTCGGTTCTTTCCTGCTCAAAATAATAATACTTTAAGGAGTTGAAAGGACTTATGTTAATGTAATGTATTGAACTCGTAGCGACCAGCTGGTCATTACTAATTTTTTGTGTCCTTTAATATGATCGATAGCGTGATAATACAATGTTGAGTACCAATGGTTACATGGGGCCTGGGCTCATTTTTCATTTTACGACTAACTTAGTTAACAAGTATTAAAATATAAATTTACAACTGTTAAAGTAATATATATGTGTGTGTTATTAGATGTTTCAAGAAGATAATTTTCACCAAGACAAATTAGACTGGCGATTGGCTGTAGCTGTTTCTGATATGTTTCTTAAAGCTGCACCATCTGTACCATTAGTTGAACTACTATGCAATGGTCAACTAGTCTTCAAATCGTCAGTGATTTTGTCGGGAACTAATTTTAACCAAGTCATTAATTGGTTTTCCACTAAACTTCACCTAGTGTTAGTGGAACGTGTTGGCGAGACTGCTTCACTTTATGGCTCCACCGCATCTAGTGAACAACTATGTCTGTTGGTAAAATCAAATTTAAACAATGTTTCTGTTGAGGCCAAATGTACATCACAAACATTAGTTGATAATTTAATGAATGAAATTAAATCCACTTATAACCTCTAATAATATACTATTCCAATATTCATTATTTGATCAATTATATTACAAAATGACGACATAAAATCATATTTGGTATGCCAGTCATCAGTTAAGGTTGTTTAATAATGGTTTATATAAAAAAAATATGTTTTTATTACTCGTTAAAAATTATTAGTTTGTCTTTATATTGAATTGAATTTATTTTTACTTAGAATGTATTTATATTTTAAATAATTTAAGAATTAATCTTTACAGAGCATATTTATATTTGTATACAAAACAAAATATGTTTTTATATTTTATTATTCAATAATTAAAAATATATCAAATTTCCTACCAAATTGAAATTTGGTCAAATTCTTTAAAATGGTAATTTTACTTGTTTTAAATTATACAAACTTTTATTTATTTTTGAGAATCATTTAATCATTGATTAGTGTGCTAGTAGTCTCCCAAATGTATACAATTGTTTTTTATATAGAGAACGTTATATTTGATTTATATCAGTTTGCAATATAACTATTACCTATCACAAAAAAATTAAGCACATTGCATTGATATACCAGATACATATTTATTTTTAATTCTCATTACTCATTAGTTATTACATTAAAAATTTTTATTATGAATAATCTTTTTTTATGTTTACTTCATACTCGATAATACTTTATAGTCTTCACCAACAATACTAAACATTTTTTAAAAACTATTTAAAAATTTACTTTATATTGCATATTATTATCTAAACATTTTAAATGTATTGGTTTACAAGCATAATTCATATAAGTATGTCACATACTGTATGTGTGATAAAAAAAGATAGCAGCACCATTCTTATCTACTGTCTTTATCCAACAAGCTATCTCGGTTATGTTTATATTGGTATTATGGCTGGTGAGTATTCCAGTTATCATATAATATCTTGTCCGTGGTGCACCGGTGCACGTACCGGGCTCCCTTCTGACCACGAATTAAGATATTTAATCGTGCTCCTGAGTCCTGACGGCTAATATCACGATTTAAGATAGCACAGTAATCGTGGTACTATCTAAGCTAAATAGTAAATATAAGGAAAACCAAGGTGGATATAATATATAGACACAGATATATAGAATAATATTATTCTATATATCTGTGTATATAGATGTGTAAACACTCGTGATTATAAATTTATTGAAATTGTACACTAGTTGTGATTTCCACCGGGAGCGCTGACTACTCGATGAGGGCATTGTGTGTTCATAATTTCGTTAGGGTTCATAATTATTGCTATACGAAATTATGAACACAATTCCCTCATCTAGTAGTCATACGCTATTACGCTAACGCTTGCAAGTTGCAGTGCCATGAAAATATCTGTGAATAACTTAGATGGATTTTGATTAACATAAATCTATCTTTCATACAACAATTATTGATAACTATCTACATCTTTTTGGGAATATTGATTTGTGGAGTAGATAAAGACATGCTGCCTACGGCCTACCTATTGGCTATTTGTGATGTTATAAATACTTATAATTAAGAATTACAATTTATAAATGTATTGTAACCACTGTCATATTAAAAATGTATTAATTAAAGTACCCGATTGTGAATTTATTATTTCCTTAATTCGGTACCTCTGCCTGTCATAATATGTTTATTTTTGTAAAATGGAAATATTGATTCAAATTACTACTTAGTAGTACTACTCTATGAAAATATCTATTATACTTATGTGTATAATAACAGAACCTCTTTTGCAATATTGTTATTTTCTTAAGTCCCTACCTGCACAACCTACTCTTTTTGTACAAACGTGGTTTGAAATTTATTTTTTTCTTATCGTATGGTGGTATTCCTCTTAAAGGACTATCCAAGGAAAAAATAGATAAAAGCTAAATCGTTAGTATTTGGTTTAATTAAAAATTGTCTACCGTTAAAAATATTATCCGTCACTCTGTTCGATCGTTATCGCCGTTTTAAAATGACGCGTGACGTCACTGGTTCCATCGGTCGGCGGCCCGCCTATTTCAATACACGCAAATCCTCGACGCGTCGTTAGTTATTTATTTATAAATTAACTTAAAATACTTGAAATGAAAAATGGATTTCATATTATAAAAGCATAGATATTTTCCTACAATTTGATACCAACATCCTATTGAAATAATAAATATTAAACTATTAAGGATGGAAAACATTTAATTTATCCATTATTTATACATATTTTCGTTTATTAGTAATTTACAAATATTTCACCAGCCGGTCATGTTATATATTAATATTGCACTTACTTAGTAATAGACTTGCACAGCAGTAAAATTATTGATTTTAATTCAGTCCAAAAAGGTATGGGTTCTGGAGATTTGGAAAGAAAGCTTGCGAATCATTAATCGATAAATTAATTGAAGAAGAAAATTGTAATATTGAACTATTTCTAACGGATCGACATAGAGGTATTCGATATTTTTTACGTACAAAATATCCTCAAATTGAACATGAATTTGATGTATGGCATTTGTCTAAGAGTTTGTCGAAAAGATTGAAAGGACTTGACAAAAAATATCCAGATGCATATTTATGGAAAACGAGCATAAATAACCATTTATGGTGGTCCTCTCAAACTTGTAATGGTGACGGATCATTACTTGTTGAAAAATTCACCTCAGTTCTTAACCACATTAGTAATATACACGAATGGGAAGATAATGGCAGAACAATAAAATATGAACACGAAAAGTTAAACGACGAAGACTTAAAAAACAAGCTTTGGATACATCCTATAGTGAGTCTTACTTTGCGTTGAAAAAAATTATTATTTTTGTTTTTTAACTACCCATGACGTCAACAGGAGTGACTTCTAAAAGTAATTTCAACGACATTGACGTCTGCATCGCCGACTCTCACAAGCCCCC
>NW_019104155.1:1267953-1314433 GCF_001856785.1 Myzus persicae | reverse complement strand
GCTCGAAACGAGATCTCTAAGACTTATCAAAAATCGTTATCACCTCCTAAATTTTTGTTTTTTAACTACCCATGACGTCAACAGGAGTGACTTCTAAAAGTAATTTCAACGACATTGACGTCTGCATCGCCGACTCTCACAAGCTCCCGAGTTTCAGGACAGCGAGTTTCACAAGCAACTAGTATATAAATAAATTACTAACGACGCGTCGAGGAAATACGTGTATTGAAATAGGCGGGCGGCCGACCGATAGAACCTGTGACGTCACGCGTCATTTTAAAACGTCGATAAGAACCGAACGGAGCGAAGCAACGAAAAACTATTTTTATCAAAATGAATAATTGTTTTCATTCTTCAATATTTCATAAAAACATTTTTTTTTAATTTTCACTTGGATAGTCCTTTAAGTGTTGTGTGCCTAGGTGTAACTTTGGGTTACCCAAACAAAATAAAATATAAAAACAGCAGGGAATAGAAACTGCCTTTAGTATCTTATCCTTCTATATTCATAATTAATTTCTTTTTGAACACTTGAATAGTAGAATGATATTTGCCTGCAACAGGCATCATGACCAAATATCATACAGGAAAAATACTATAAAGAGATTGAAAAAATATCAAAATTAATATAAATAAAAACTACTACCCACCTACTAGTAAATGTTTTCCAAACTAAGTATTAAAATATATGAATTAAAAGTACCCATATACACATTTTAAGTTGCACTATTTAAGAACATTTTCTAATATTATAGATCATGAAGTCTATAGTCCTTGTAATTATTAAATATACTAATAACAAATTACTATAAGTAGGTATAATTAGACTAAATGCTTCAATGCTTGGCGCTTGCTTACTATATAATGTGACATACAAATTTGAATATGTTTGAGCCCTCATCAGGTAGTCGGCGTTCCCGGTGGCTGTTATAAGCGGTGTACTTTTTTCGGCCCACTATCATAATGATAATGGTCGGGAGTGTTTACACCACGGATATAGATACTATAATTAATGGTTGCACAACGAGCACGGATATGACCATAGACATATTAACTCACAGATATATACTAATATTAGTATATATCTGTGTATTAACTAGTTAATATATTGTCTATAGATATGACGGCTCTGAATGTTCTTATCAAGAATTTAAAAAAAGTCGCTTGATACTAGCGCCCTCTATGACCTGGTATATCATATACCCACAGATATAAAATATTATAAATATGTTTGTAAAGTTATGGTAACATGGTATAAGAGTTCTTACTGTTGAGGGCGCTAGTAAAACGCGACTTTTCGTCAGATTTGATAAGAACATTCGGCGCCGCTCAACGCTGTGATCCAATATAGGCCCAAGGTTTATAGATAATATTTATCTATAAACCTTGATATAGGCCGACGTGCAACCATAGTATCTATATCCGTGGTTTACACCTCTCCATAACCACCATGTGGACAACTTACTCGAAACACTTAAGATAATTGATAAGCGTCATTGACCATTGATAATAAACTTGGTGATGAGGGCATGTGCAACTCACGCATTGTATAAAAATCGAATTTAAAATCTCAATTCTGTAACTGACAAGTTATAATTTTCTAATTGCCTACCACAGATATATAGAATATCTGTGTTGCCTACCGTCTAATCCTGTGAAGTACAGTTCATGGATTCACATCGGACGTATTAATAGTCACTTCTTTCACAAAATGGACAATCCAATAATAATGAACAAATATTCCATTGAAAGGGTAGGCAAAGATGTTTTTGTAATTTATAATACTAAATAATAACGTTGGTACATTCATTGTAACATGGACGATGTTCATAATTTTATTTTCAGACTTTGGGAAATGAAATAAAACCATATAATTACGACGAATTTGTAAAGGTAAATATTGCAATACCTTATTTGAGTAAATTAGGTGCCTATTAGAATTTGATATACCTTTTTTATAATTTGTCTAATCTTAATAATGTTTTAGAATTTCAAGATAAATATAATTAGCCGCTCTGACAGTGACTTGGAGTTTGACCTCATTGGAGTTGATGTAGCTGTGGCTAATAGTTTAAGAAGAGTTATTATATCTGAGGTAATAATGTCTAAAATATTAACATAATATCATTAACTGAGATCTTATTTGTTATGTTTTTTTTTTTAATAATTAACCCAGGAGCTGGTTGACAGCACTCCTCCATTCGCTTCTCTGCTTTCCTTTTTAAATCATAATAAGTTGTGCATCTTATATGTCTAGCTACTTTTTTTTTTTTTTCCGTTTGAACCGACAGAAGAGGAGAATCTGTGTGTACACTACTACTCCTCTGCTGCCAATGTCTAGCGGCTTGACCCATGCAATTGTGCATGGTCTTTCTCTGCTGTTCTTATTTTTTTTGCGTTACTTAAAAATTTCAATATCCCAATCAATTTTATATAATTAGAAGTACTTACCATACTTAATATTTTTTTAGGTACCTAGTATGGCAATTGAAAAGGTGCATATATATCAGAACACATCTTATATACTTGATGAAATACTTGCACATCGATTGGGCTTAATTCCATTGAAAGCAGATCCTAGGCAGTTTAAAATGAAAGAAGATGGTAAGTATTCTTTTATATTTTTAAATTACATTATCATGTTATATTTTAGTGATTTACTTTTTTTTCAGAAAATTCTGAACCCAGTGAACATGACAGTCTAGTTTATGAGATGAAAATAAAATGTACAAAAAAGGATTTAGATGCATTAGCTCACAAACAGTTTATTAGTTTTCCAGGTAAAATTTTTTTACGATGAAACTTTAAAACAAAATATTTTTTA
The DNA here is from genome assembly GCF_001856785.1 of Myzus persicae. NCBI lineage: Eukaryota > Metazoa > Arthropoda > Insecta > Hemiptera > Aphididae > Myzus > Myzus persicae. The sequence continues at coordinate 1,311,609 of NW_019104155.1, read as the reverse complement.
TTTTTGTACCTATCATCACCTTTTTGGGCAGTAAAAAATCTTTGATACTCCACTTTAAGGATGGTTTCTGCTAGAAAATTGTATCTGGTTGGTACATTCAAGGGTCAAAAGTAAAAAATAATCAGTAATATTTAAAACAACCAGAACAAAAAAAAACAAAACAAAAGTGAGTAACACTACCATGGGCGGATAGGCCCATCAAGAAATTGGGATTTTCCTGGTAGGCCCCCATCAATATTATACCCAGAGGTCCCCATCACAAAAAGTTAAAAAAAAAAAAAATAATAATAAAGTAAATTTTTATAATTCCGGGCGGCACTCTGGCGGCCCTTAATGCGTATTAATTGTAATATTTGTAACCTCTGTTAGGGCCTAGGGACCTCTGTATAAACTCGTCGATACCTGTATAAATACATATCTATTTTGTTGTATGTACTATTGTGCTGAAACTAAATTATGTATAAAATGTAAATATAATAAAACATAATCAATGTTCGAAAAACAAAAATAAACAACAATAAAAATAATTAATTTTTCGATTGGTGATAGCTGAGCATGACGTATCTACTATTTACATTTATATAAATATATTTGTATCATAATATATTCAATTTGTTCTATTTTTAAACAATGCGTATTAATGTGAATGTCTAAAATATAATTTTCTCTTACATCAACATACACAGTATTAAACTATAAACTATGAAGTGATTAAACAAGTACAATAATAAAATTTACCTATTCTTACTCTAAGCCCTATGGTATATTTAATACTTCATTAGGTGTTACTATTTTTATTTTACTTTTCCTATTGGCTATAGTGACTGTGGCGTTTTGCTAATTGTGTTTTAATTTATTAAATAATATATATATATGATAGTTATTAATTTTGTCTATTGTCTAAACAAAATTTTGAAAGTGGGGCTTCAAAAATTTAAAAAAATGGATCAAGATTTGTGCCAATGAGATAAAACTCAAAAAAAGTTAAATTTTTTTATATACAATATGTAGGCGCTAAGTATATGTGACCCTAATAAATATATCCGGTAAAGAAAGTACCTATCCGCGCATGCGCTCTACTGTACGTAAGGTGTTTAGAGAGTAACTGTAACGGATGTGTTTAATTTAAATTCATTGATATAAAATCATTGTCTATGAAAAATGATTCTGAGCTTTATTATAGATGTCAACCTATCAAGTACCCACGGATAATATTTTTAAATTACAACAAAATAACTTAAATAGCTATTCTATGTTTTAATATGAAATTTTGTCCAAATTTGAACTTAAAATAACAACACATTTTGTCACAAACCAATTTTGCTAAAAGTGACTGTTTTTCTTTTATTTTTGATTTTCCCATGGCTTTTGTAAAATATTGGTAATTATGACCTCCCAAATGTACCAACTAGATTCACTTTCCCGCCATAAAACATATTTAATCTAAAAAACCAAGAGATAATTTGACTATTAACCGTAGTATAGTATTCCATTGTCCGTGTCTGTAGAAAATGAAAAAAAACACACCATGGTAAAATCATAACATTTATCGCTTCAGTCAGAATCTTAGAGATAGACTTATTGCATACTATTCTGCTGTACAGTAGTTGTATAAGTATGTCATTATAATGGATGTGTTGAATTTGAATCAAATGATAAATCATTGCATACTAAAAACGAATGCAAACGTTGTGTCCCATAATTAATAATCAAATTTAATAATACAAATCTTAACTCAAAAGTTAATAACAATAATATATGATATAAATATAAGCTTTTATAATAATGAATTATTAGTATTATAATAAATGCAATGTTTTTGGTAAAAATGTATTCACCTTGCCTTTTTGCAAAAGTAAAATAAACTATTACAATGCCAATATATACATTGTTAAATATAAACTGCAGACCGTGTCCTCAGAAATGTTTTTTGAATGTAATGATTTATTGATGTCTAATTTAAGACAGATACGTTACTGTAACGGGGTATACTCAACATCTACTGTACAACGGAGTGGTTATCTACTTTCCACTTTTTGTTTTTTATTAATATCATACATAATATTATTTTTTTTAAATTGAGATGCTTGTTTTCAAATAATTTTAGTATACGCAAAACACATAAAATGGTTACCATTGGGCAACCAAAAAGATATTTTCACTGAAAAAGATGTTGGAATAATTAGTGACGATATTCTCATTGCAAAGTTAAGACCAGGACAGGAAATTGAACTTAAAATGTTTGCAGTCAAAGGGATACCTAAAGACCATGCTAAATTTCAAAGTGTTTGTAAGTACCTATTGTGTGTTATGTAGATGTTAAATTTTAAACTAAATTGTATTAATTGAAATAACAAACTTGTATAACATGTAATATGTTGAAACATTTTAACTATAATAAATAAAAAAAAAAATTTTTAATTAATGCACAGATAAAATGATTTGTTGTACTTTGGATGTTTAGGCACTGCATGGTATAGAATGATGCCAAATATTAAATTACTTGATGAAATTAAAGGAAATGATGCAGTATTACTACAATCATGCTTTCCTAAGGGTGTCATTGGATTAAAAAGTGTTAAAGGTGTGTATTTTTTGTAAAAATGTATTATAAAAATTATTTTTAATGACCCAATAATAATATTTTTAATGACCCCTAGGTGTCCTTATTGCGTTTGTAGAAGATTCCCGAAAAGATAATAGTTCCAGGAATGTATTTAGATACAAACAATTTGATAATAAAATTTTACTTTCCAAAATTCAGGACCATTTTATATGTAAGTTTTTTAGTCTGGTTCTAAGTTTATAGATTTTATTTGTTTGTAATGCAAATATTTAATCAAATACTTTACAAGAATTTAAAAATATAAATCTTTTTGCACAAAGGATTCTAGATAGATTCTCTTTTTTTTTAGTTTTGAATGGTCAATTATCTCTAAAAGCAACATTAGAAAATTTCACAGAACAATTTTTTTAATTATTAAAGTATATTATTATTCAGTTTATTATGTATTTTATTTTTATCATACAGATGATATTTTATAAGAAAGTATTGTTAATATTTAAAGGTGTTATTCTTGAACACTAACAGATGGATTAATTTAATAGAAGGTCATACATTAATATTTTTAATTTTTAATTTTGAAACTAATTAATTAGTTTTCAAAGTGAATCATATTATATTTATAATTACATCTTCAGACAAGAATAAACAACCAAAGCTGGAATTTTCAATTTTGTATCACGGATACTTTCTCATTTGACTATAAATTTATGATCAGTATGATAACATTGACATTTTTCAAAAATACAAAAAAATATAATATTAAAGTTCTGTAGAACAAAACAATTAAAAAATGACATGCAAAATGTCAATATTGATGATATTACCATTCATAAAACTAGTAAATTATTTTTCTACTTTTATTATAAAAAATGTAACTATTATTTAGTGATAATTCTTTTATCTAGAAGTTTAAATTGTCTTAAGTCTTAAAAAATCTAAAATAACTTTAAACTAAATCTTAGTTAACTAATTATTTGTAGCATATTATTAACTAAATTTTGCACTGATAATAACCTATATAAATACTTTTTTATGTTTAAAATAATGTTAGCTAGCTTATAGACGTTAATGAATCATTTTTCATTTTCAGTTACAATTGAATCAGTTGGAGCAATGGATCCAAGTTTAATTTTCTTAGAAGCATTAAATATTTTAACTAGAAAAGTTAATAGTGCCTCAGAATCAGCATTAAATCAAACTGAAATTTAGTTTTAATATATTTGTGCTTTGAATTTTCTAATTATTTAATTCATATATTATGTAAACATTTTTATAACTATTAATTTTAAATAAAACTTTTCAATGGAGATAAGGTCATTGTTTTTCATGAAACTTGTGGAGGATAAATGACCATGAAAGTACCCTTGATTAACATTTTAGTTATAATATAATATACTTATGACAAACTTTATGAATCTTTAAAGTGACGCTCCAAAAATACTGTTAGGTGATCCCTTTTGTTGATGATCAGTGATTAGACTTAAGTTAACTGTATCAATGTAATATATTGAATGCACCTACAATATATTTTTAATTTTCAGCATATTGTATACATTCCCTATGGTGACTTGTGGTACAGAATTTAATTAGGACAGGAAAATAAGTATAAAAAAAATACTAAATATAATTGCATATAATATACACCAGATACGAGATACATATATATATTTATATTAAATTAAAGCAAAAGTACATCATGTTTAGTTAATGTAATTGGATAATTAAAATAAATTGTGTACATGGTTACAAGTACATAATAAAAAAAATTAAGATTATGGATTTTAAGAAGTACTTCGTCTATTTGGTGGTGGTGAAGTGGATTCACTTTTCCTCCATCCAGGAGACCTACTCCTCGCTGAACCAGGTGTATGGCTTCTACTTTTACTTTCTGATCGGGATTTATGATCAATTGACATACTTCTTCTACTCCTATCTACTGATAAGCTTCTTTTTCGACTTGCTGATTTACTTCTTTTTCTGCTGTCAGATGCGCTTCTCTTACTCCTAACGGGTGGTGACCTGGATACAGACCTGGCAGGAGACTGAGGGCTTTTAGATGGTGGAGTTCTAGTAACTCTTCTTGGAGGAGGTGATCTGGGGGATGGAGATCTACGTATTGGTGAACGTGTACGTCTATGTCTTTTTTCTGTGGGCGAACGCGACTTATGACGACTTGCACTACGTTTTCGAGTACGTCTCTGCGATGAATTAGATTTCCTAGAGCGTTTCTTAGGTGTCCGACTTCTGCGAGGAGATCTGCTCACCCGCTTACGAAGCGGAGTTCTGGTTCTAGATCTTTTTGGAGATAATGTTCGTCTAATATGACTAGACGAACGGCTTTTCACTGGCTCAGATGTCTTTCCTCTACCAGACGAACTACTTCTCCTTGGGGATTTACTAGACGATCGTGGGCTCCTAGAATTACTTCTTGGTGGTGTAGCTGACCTAGATTTCTCTTTTTCAGGCGTAGCAGATTTATTTTTTTTCTCAACTTCTGATACAACAGGTGGGGTGTTTTCTTTTTTTTTGTCCTTTTCCTTTCGTTTTTCTGATTTATCTTCTTTTCGTTTAGAAGAATATTTTTTATCTTTTTTATGACTTCTAGATCTTGAGCGGCGTCTAGACTTGGATTTAGATCTTGATCTTCGTCTATCTCTGGATGTTTTGCGTTTTCTTTCCCTAGACCTAGACTTTTTCCTAGACCGTGACCTTTTTCTCTCTCTAGAACGTCGGTCACGACTCCTATACCTTTTCCTTGATCTAGAGCGCCTTTTAGAACGTGATCTAGATCGTCTTCTACGAGAGCGTGAATGTCCTCTACGTGATCTAGATGAAGACCTACGCCGACTCCTACCATGTGATCTAGACCGTGATCTACGATGGGAATGGCCATGCTTTTTGTCTTTAGATAAGATTCCAATGACAGGATCAATAGCAGCAGAAATCAAACTTTGAGCTTCTTTTACTCGAGTCATAGCTTCTTCGATTTCTCTTTGGGCTGCTTCATTACTTTTGGCCATTGGCTTAGCAATTGCTTGAGTCGCGTGTGTCACTTGAACTGGACGGGTGCCAAGTTGTACTCCATTGAGTTTTAATCCAGATATAACACTAGCTTGTTCGGAATATTCAACAAGAGCATAACGAGTAATATCGTTTTCTCTACTACACCATCTAACATACTTGACATCACCGGCTTTTTGGAAAAAACCTATAAGTTCTTCGTCAGTCACATTTTCGTCCACGTTAATTGCAACTAGGGTACGCCTAATTTCTTCAATTCGTCTAGAATCATAGGTGATTGGCAATTGTGGGTATGGTGGTAAACCATTGGACGCCAATACTGGATCATTAGTGACAATTACCTGATTTGGAGGGATGCCTTCGATTTGATTGACGACGTGCGCCGGCAACTTGGGATCAGAAGGATACAATCCGGGCACGATGTTCGCTTGGTTAGCAATGTCAAGCGCTCTGTATTCATCTGGTATGTCACCAACCGAGGATTGATAGGGCGTGACGATGAGAGCTCGGTCGATGAACACGGTGTTTGTGAGATGTTGTGCGACGGCTACGCATAGCGAGTCGAAGTACTTGACGTAACATATACGAGACTGGACAGGCACAGACACGTCACGTATCTGCGGGTACAGCCTGATATCCTCGATCTTGCCAATGCAACCGAACAACGTTTGCATTTGATCCTTGGTGGCTTGCGGTGCGATGTTCGTTACCTGTATCACCTTCGTGGAGGGTAAAGCCGCAGCCGCTTCCGTGCTGGCCGTCATCGTGACTCGAGAGGGTTTGAGCAATCAACGACGACTGCTGGTGTCAAATGCTGGAAATTTGGCGGCTACATGTTCCGAACACCGCAAAAGGCTGCCTATATTTGTTCGTACAGTCGGCGGCGGTCTTGGCAGTCAACAATGATCGCGATCGCGATTCGTATTTAAACGTGAGAATCAAACAGCCGCGGTGTGTTAGTGGTACGCCTATGATGTCACAAGAACAGTGCGGACAACAACGGCAACGAACGGCAATCTGGGGAAACTAAAAAAAATTACTTTTAATTTAAAATATTACCCTCGTGCATCGCTCACTAGCAACACACTTAACTTGTCAGGGTAAAAATGAGACAAATTTCTGAAACGGCCGGCCCCGGAGTACGGCTATAATTTTTAAATTTCAAAATAATTATCGTAATGATTTAGAAAAATTTAGAAAAAGAGCGGGAAGGTGGGGGAAAATATCAATAACATCATCAACATCATCATCATCATCATCATCGCCACAGTCATTCAATGCTGAACACACTAATACAGTAAAGTTGCACACACTGTGGTAATACGCCGGTCCAGTAATATTATTTCTGTCTTGTCATTTTCCGCTGCCGAAACCCCTGCCGCAGATTACTGGATTCGTGGTGTTACGTAGGTTTTCTCATTATCATAGTACGAATATACGATTTGAGTATTTGACATTTGACTATTTGGGTGGAAAATCTTCTTGTCTCTACGAGTGCTACCGTGTGAGTACGTTTTCTTCATTGGTTGTCGTGAATTTTTTAATACATTATTGTTTTTCATACGTATTTTATTGTTCGTGTCGAACAGATATCAATGGCCAAAATTAAACTACTGGCATGCATAGCAGTGCTGGTCGTGCATTTGGCATTCGGCGAAGAACAAGCGCCGGTAAGCAACGAATCTCATCTACAATCAATTCAATAGTTTTACCTAATTCATGTATCTTTCACCAGAGTGATGTAAGCGTAGAATCAGTGCCTTACACCACCCCAACTGCAAGTAAAGTAGGCGTGTACCTGGCCGAAGATTTTGACAATCCGTCATTATTGGATAAAAAATGGATTAAATCTAATTCCAAGAAGCCAGATGTTGATGAGGAATTAGCTCAATATGATGGTAAACTATTTATAATATATATCAATAAATGTTTTTTTGTTTTTGCACACGCCTAGAATTTGGTATAAATATAACTATTTACATACATTAATTAAAACAAGATAGCACTCTACAACGAATATGTTTCCAACAGTTGGATAAAAGATATGCAGTCTAATAGAAAAGTTAATAATTTATGTCTTATTGATTCTATCCATTCGTTAAATTAAAATAACAATTTGAGTAGTTCAACACATACGAGCCAATCCTTAATTACTTCTTAACACAATTATTTGATTAACCCTTAAAATCTAGGAGACATTTTTCAAATTATTTTTCCATAAATCTTAAAAAAAATGTTAGCTGCTAAATAACAGAATATGGAACAATATTCTAGTACCATATAAATTTTATAAAATATTGAATTATAGATAGTTGTTTGGATGTGCCAAGCCTTCCCAAATACGTACCATCCAAGCATTCCAGTCTATTTCTCTTCGCCAAATAACATCTGCACCATGGTACGTCTCAAACCGCTCACTACATAAAGATTTAAAAATCAAAACAGTCTCTACATCAGCTAAAAGCTATTACAAAATATTCCACATCAAATCAGCTAACCACACAAACTCATTAGCATCAAACTTTGTCAGTGAATTCATTCCAAATGATCCCACATGTTGATTAAAAAAATACTGGTGTCAAGATCTCCTGTATCCTGTCTTATTTTAATCAATTAAAAAACTTCCCTCCCCAAAGTCAGTGTGGAAACACTGATTGGTCTCCTCCCACTATACATCAGTTCAGTGTTTTTATTTGTTATTATAAATTTTACTTATTGTACATAAATATTACAGATTGTAAATACACTTTTGTCTTAAAAAAAGTAAGAGAGAATAAAAAAAATAATTGTTTAATATTTAATGTAATTTTTAATCATTGTAATTATTTATATTGTTAGGTAAATGGAGTATTGAGGAATTAGAAAGATTCCCACTGAAAGGTGACAGAGGTCTAGTTTTAGCATCGGAGAGTCGTCATGCTGCTATTTCATCAAAACTTGATAAGCCGTTTAAGTTTGATGGTGGAAAAACTCTAGTTATTCAATATGAAGTAGCTTTTCAAAAGCCACATACTTGTGGTGGAGCATACTTAAAGTTGCTTACAGATGGTCCTCATATTAAGGATTTAACTCAGTTCAATGATAAAACTCCATACTCGATTATGTTTGGCCCAGATAAATGTGGACCAACTTCCAAAGTGCATTTTATAATTAGACATAAAAATCCTAAAAACAATACAATTACTGAAAAACACTGTTTAAAATTAAAAACTGAAGAGACTGTATTTACTGACCATCAACCTCATTTGTTTACCTTAGTTGTTAAACCAGACAACTCATATTCATTCTTTTTAGACCAAGAAGTAAGTTATTTTAAAAATGTTATTATTAAGTTTAATTTATTATTGTTTATAGTTGCAATATGAAGGAGATTTACTATCAGAAGATGATTTTAATCCACCAATTAACCCACCAAAAGAAATAGTTGATAAGAACGATGTAAAACCTGAAGATTGGGATGAAAGAAGTAAGATTCCTGATGAAAGTGCTGTTAAACCAGATGATTGGGATGAAAGTGAACCTGAAAGTATTCCTGATGAATCCTCATCTATGCCAGACGATTGGTTGGAAGAAGAACCCACCCATATTCCTGATACAGCAGCAGTTAAACCCACTGATTGGTAAGTATCAGGCATCAGATAATCTTTATCCAATGGCTTAATTTATTTAAAATAAGATTTAAATAAACCCATAAAATCTAATAAAACATGGTACTTGGTCAATTAAAGTAAATCAAAATTATTATAATCTGTATGTGCTATTGACTGATTAACAAATTTAATTTACTAAAAGGGATAATGAAATGGATGGAGAATGGGAACCACCTTTAATTAATAATCCAAAATGTGAAGATCGTTCAGGTTGTGGACCTTGGTCAAGACCATTAATGAAAAATCCAAAGTACAAAGGAAAATGGAAGCAGCCATTAATAGACAATCCAAACTATCGTGGAAAGTGGACACCTCGACTTATACATAACCCTGATTACTTTTATGACAAAAATCCACTTAAATCTTCACCTATTGTAAGTATTTTTTAATTTGTTGTGATATATTTCATATGCAAATAGTTTGTTTAATCAACTTAATTACATAATCTCATACAAAAAAAACAAAATAATCCATTTTACTGATAATTTATAATTTTACTGTACATATCTGAGTCAATTTATGTCATTTTGTGTAACCTAAACTTTTAAGTATTTAATTTTTAATGACAACTTATTTGAAATTTTACATCCCAAACATGTCATGATTTGACACTTTGAAAAACTAATAGTTGTCTATTTATAAGTTTTTTAAAAAAGAGACCACTGGAGAGAATATATAGAGTAATTCCTTTTGTATTTGCGGTGAACTGTGTATTATACATTAAGAAAAATTATACTTTTTGAATTAATTAATGTTCACATTCTCAAATATAAGTCTCTACATTTTCTAGTCATTAAATTAAAAAATTTAATATTTTAATAAATCTACCACACAATACAAATATTGTAACAGTTAAATATAAAATAAAAACAATACTAAAAATTACTTCAATAATGAATAGTTAAATGTTTTGTATAACATGTTAGAAGGATCATTGTGTGTATTATGCTTAAATATATAAACATAATTTCTATGTATTATTATAGGGTGCTGTTGGTTTTGAATTGTGGTCTATTTCAGACAAAATTTATTTTGATAATGTCGTAATAGCAGATGATGAGGTGCATGCTGAAAAATGGTCAGAAGTTACATGGTCACTGAAAAAGAAGAATGTATCTCATGAATCGGTAATGTTTAAAAAAAAAATTAAACCTAATAAGTTTCTTTTTAATATCTTTAACATTGAATCATTAGCAACAGTTTGAAAACAAACAAAAATATCTACATATATATATTATAGGGCACTTTTTGGGGCAGAATTCTCAAGAACATGAATTATAAGCCAGGATTATGGTTATGTTATATAATTTATTGCTCTATACCTGTGATTATTTATTTATCATATTTGACACAGAGATATTTAAAGGTAGATAGTTACTAAATAAGTAACTAATTGATAGTTTGTCAAACCTTGTTATATTTGTACTTTCCCATTAATTATATCTATATACCTATAATTATGAATTGATGTCTGTGTCGTATTATTTTATTGTATTTTAACAAATTTGTATTTTCTTGATTAGGAAAGTGTATTTGGAGCTGTAATTAGATATACCAATGAAAACCCATGGTTGTGGGCTGTGTATGTAGTTGTTATTGCAGTAACAGTTGTATTAATAGTTATAACCTGCTGCACATCAAAAGTAATTTTTCTTTCACCGTAAAATCACTTTCTTTCAATCCCCTTAAGCACATATTATTTATTGTTCTTATTAAAATAGGAAAAGTCTTCGTTAAATGAATCAAGTAAAAAAACTGATGAGTCTGTACCTGACGTCGACCCAGAAGTATCTGATGAAGAACAGGAAGCTGACATAAAAGAAGATGAAGAAGTTGATAGTAAAAGTGCTGATGATGATGAAGAAAATGTAAGTGCTACTAACAATTAAATAATATTATATTTAGATAGTTTTAAGTTAATATCAGTGATTGACTTTGTGGGGCACTGATTGCCTCAAGCTATTTAAATGCAAACTTTTTCAAAAAATGCATTAATGATTTAAAAACTAAAAAAAATGCCTGAATCAAACCCAGATTTCTTCAGAAACAAAGATAAATTTGTGAGTCTTTATTAAAATCCAGATTATCTCATGTTGTTTGAGTAAAATATCTGTAGTTATAAATTTTTATATATTTATCTAAAAATATAAATAATACACTTAGAACATTTAAGAATACACAAATCAATAACTTTTTAAATATACCTAATAAAGTTAAAATACTAAGGTAGTATATTGGTTTGTTGTAATAATCAAGCAATCAGAAAAGAAACAATTTGTTTCTACAATTTCAGTCTACACAATCTCATGCGAATAAAAAAAAAACACATTAACCCCTCCCTCAACATTTCTTTTCATTACTATTTGTAAAATGTGTTTGTTGTCCTGTAAAACAATTTAACTCTGTGTGCTAACTATGTGCCATTGTTGATTCCTAAGGGAAGGACTCTAATTTAAATGAATAATTTTCTCATTTATGGATTTAATTAAGTCTAAAGGGTATTAAAAAATGTTCGTTTAGATTGTTATAATATGTATTTCATTAATTCTGTTAATAGATTATGCATCCTGCTGCGTCATAGCCTTTACCTATATAATTAAAACTTAGGACAGATTTTAATCACATAAATATTAAGGTTATGGTTGAAACTTAAAAGTACTTTAGTATAATAAGTTATGAAATGTTTTTTGATTCACGGTAATATGTTTAATGGTGTAAAAGTGTGGTTAATAATTCATATTTCTTAAAATTGTACTTTATTTATGTATGTTTATGTATTTCTAAAGGTTGATGTAGAGGCTGATCAAACTAATGAAGATCAAGTACCATCCTCTCCAAGAAAGCGCAGAACAAGAAAAGACTGAATCTGCTTATCACCTATCTTCTTTCCCTGGTAGCGTCATTTTGTTTGTATTCCTACAATTTGTGTATTTTGTTTTATTTTTTTTTTTAAAACATATTAGTCATGATAATGTTAAAACCAAAAAAAAGTTGTATTCAAATATTTATTATACAGGTCTCTGTAATAATTTTATACTTGTGTTGTTAAAGATACAACAAACACTTATTGAATTATTATATTTTAAAACACTTTTGATAGACTTGTGCATTAATTAAATGTATTGCTTTCATGTTCAATTATAATTTGTTTTATACTATATATATTATATTATATAAAGGAAATTAATGTGTCTGATTTTGAAATATAATCTCAAATGTGTTAAATAAATTGGGTTGATTGAATAATTGTTATTATTGAAAAAACTAATTTTATCGTTATTTAATGATAGTTAGTTGACCAACTTCTTATCACATTAATTATGCAACTAAACATTTGTAATGATAGTCATTTATCACTTGAAAACAAGTTAAATCTTAAAATGTGACAAATTTAATAATACTATTATATTATTTATTTTCTGTTGACTAAAAATTGCATGTGCTAGATTTCAGCAAAATTCACACTTTAGTTACCACCTACCATTTTATTGATTTTTAATTAGTTAAATAAAGTTAAAGTATTTTGTTAGTTAAATAAATATTTATCAATTAAAGTCCAAAACTCTTATTTTTGTATATATGACTATCAATTGAAGTATTCTAAACAAGAATTTATGCTTCATAATTATTTGTAGATTATAATGTTATTTACTATACTTGAATATTCTTGGAAAATTCATTTAAGTTGCATACTTATAAATTACAAGTACACATAAGTCAATATTTTGATAAGAATTTCTTAAAAAACCTCAATTTTTAGAACCATGACAAGTGTGCTCAAATGTGATTCATAGAGTTAATTAGGTAAAATAATAAATATTGTTCTAGGAAGAAGAGGAAATCATTTTAGATACAGCTACTAACCTTAAAAGGTATTATTAAGGATAAATTATAATAACAAAAAACCATAAATCAATATATATACGTAAATGCACTGTTTATTTTTCTTAATTTAAATCTATGTTGAATTTTTATGGATTTGGCTATAAAGTTTAGAAGATTATAGAAGACGAAACTTTAAAAAAAAGTCATAGGTGATGCAAATTTCCAGTTCCTCTTATATTAATTATCCTAAAATTGTTTGAAAGGTTGTTCCAGTATAACCAACGTTGGATGAACTTTGGTCCGAAAATGTTATGTATAATCTAGAAACAATAATTATTAATTACATTACTTCACTGACAGATGAATTAAGTGAACAAACCTGTCATCTGGTATGCCTAGTTCTTTTTTTAAAAGAGGATACAAGACGGCGGCATGTTTCTTGTTTTGTTCAACGCCTAGGCAACCGATGCTCATTAAAGTAGCTGTACCACAGGGCTTATCATCTCCACCCCAAGTCATAAGCTGATCGGGCACAATAGTCACAACTACATACTATAAAACAAAAATAATTTTAAATAAAAAAATTACAATGAAAAACAAATAGTTCTTTACCGATTCTGGTTTTCCAAGAGTTTTAGCCACAGCTGCAGAAAGCTTTTTCAATAACTGGTGTTACTTTAGACTTGGAAATATTTGTTTCCAAACGGAAATGAGGCATATTGAAAAATTGAGAGTAAAATTCTTAAAAATATTTAGGAAATCAGTGATTTTAAGTCACAATATCAATTAGTATTCACTATATTTTACTGGCTTTAGTTGATTTAAGCCGCAGGCTTGATTTGATAATTTGATAAACTGCCCACTATATAGCTTTGCCTTAGAATACTATATAGCGTCTGCTATAAGCCACTATTTTTTATAGTCAGTTAAATAATATGATAAAACTATGGTAAACAATAAACAGTAATAGCCAATAGCGATCAACCAAAAATCAAATGAAAACTGAAGAGATACGGAATACTGATACCAGAGTCCAGAATTTACTGTTTAGTTTGGTTACTTTGATTTTGATAGTTTGATCTTTCATTATCAGAATCGTTGCTCATTGGTATAAAATATAACAATATAATAATAATAAGTAATATTACATATTATTATCTATGGCCTTGGCACTTGGTAACCCGCTGTAGTTGTACAGATTGACAGAATATTATTTTAAGTAATAAGACGTATTATAAGTTATTAAAAGTTATCATTAATTTTCAAACTGATAGGTACCTATCATGAAATTTTTATATAATTTTATGTAATAGTTTATTTTTTTATAAACTATTATCGAGTTATAAAATGTAAGAAAATGAAATTTAGGTACGCACCTATTATAATACTATTAATAATTTTTATATAATTGTATGTATAATAATAAGATATTTTTCTAGTAGAAAGTTGCATAGGTACGCACCTTTTTTATACTTGTAAGAAACTATAGGAACTTACATATCTCATTTTTCTACCGTGTAGGAACTAACAAAACACCTATGTAATTGTTTGTACCTGCAAGGTAGGTCTCGTGTAGAAACGGGCGCGGCCCGTTTCGCCCAAAATCAACCTTTCCCGTTTCGCCCAGATACCCGTTTCGACCAAAGCCATTTTAGTCGTTTTCAAATTAAGTTGGCAATGATTTTTAAATAATATAGTATTTTAGTATACCATATAATATTATGTATTATTATTAACTAATAACTATTTAAAAAAAAAAAGTATTTCACAATATAATAATATATTACTTACCATTTTCTACTAAAATTAAGTTATATTCAATAATCAGTTATTTATTTTTTTACATACAATACATGCATTAAAATTAATATTTAGTATAATTATTTAAAAATATATTTTTAGAGTTAAAAATTATAATACAAATTACCAGTTTTTATTTTTGTAGTCATTGCCAAAGTTTTTAAAAAATACATACTCAATATTATACATTTATACAAATATTATTGTCTACTAAAAACTATTTAACAAAAAAAGCATTACACAATATAATATATTATTATTTTTTATAAAAATTAAGTTAGAGAAACTTACATTAACCCTAATAAAATATATTCCTGATTTATTTAACTCAATAAGTCACAATATTATAAAACAGTGTAATAATTAACTGTATAGGTAATCGTTAACTAGTGTTCAACATTTTTATTTTATTTTTTATTTAATATATTATGCATACCTATTGACGATTTGAAATATTTTATATATACCTATGCATTATTTATAGAGTAACTATTAAATAAGGAAATAATTTAATTTAATTTTCTTGATCTAGTGTTTATAGAGTCTATAGTCATGTGTGTAATTTCGCTCCAAAGTTATTCGTTGACAACTTTTTCTAAACTCAATAGATTTGTTCTTACTTGCAGTATAAAATGAATTTAAAAAATAAATCCCGGACTGACTAAAAAGTAGTACAATTAATCACTAATATAATATTAACTATCTAATTAGATACCATCTCGATCCACTACTTATTCGGTGACCATTGGATATTAGATTTGTAGATAACTGATAGTGGCATAAAATATAAATAGATTATGCCATCTAATCGGCCATATAAAAATAAATCTTCCGTCCCCCGTTCAATTATACAAAGTGGTTCAAATGCTTACCATCAATATCGTCAAAACATCTATCTCTAATATTTTAATCTACGTATGGCTGGATCTTACAAAGCCTTAACCCAACACTCGAATTCCAAAAGTACGTCTCCTCCACCAAAGGGGAATAAAACAGACAACTCTATTCACGCCAATAAGTCTATGAGGCGATGACGAAACCAACGAAAAGAACACCGAGTTCTGTAATCAAATAAAATCGTTTTCCATCAATGAAAGATTCTTATTTAAATCTACATCTAAAAACCTCAAATTGTCATTAAAAGGACGTTATACCAGCATGTGCTTTCTCCGTCTTACAAGTGCTTAACATACCAAAATGTACACTCAGAAGATCATGTTTAGCTTTGTCAGTTTAAAAATTAGAGTAAATTAAAATTAAAATTAAAGATAAGATTATTGGGGAGGGCTTCTCGTGGGCTTTTTATTATATTTAAATTTTAAAGAGAGTTAAGAGTATTTTAAAATTGTAAATTGTTTGTACAACAATATCATCTTTCTTGGAAAATTTGAAATCACTTATAAGTTATAAGTTTCATTACCACTCTTATCAACAAAATAATCTCTAAAAATGACTTATAATAACTCCTCTATGCTTAAACTCATTTAAAATGCTAATGGGCTCCAACAACAGTGGCTGCACAAATTTTTTTGAGTCTTTGAAGCAAACTGTACATTTTTAATATTTTTACCACCAACCATCCCCTTTATTACATCAAAATGATAGGTAATTTACTATGTTGAAGCTATGAAGCTATGAAGCAATTGCTTTAAATAGTATTATATCCCGCCGCCAGTCGCCACTACCAACAACAAAAAGACGAACTGTTTTTCTATACTTCAAAATAATAATATCGACATAATGCTAACATCTATGACTCATTTAACCCAGAACTCTTTCATCAACATTTACGGTTGCAAAGATTATTTCGCCTATTATAATACTGATGGTTCAGTAACATATATATCAAATACAATCTGTCCCATCATCCTCTACCTCCTTTCCTATAAGTCTATAACCCTGCTAATTAGTAATCACTATATATAATATATTTTAATAGTATGCTATTAATTATTATCATATAATTATAATTAAATACATCATTTACAATAGCAATCATTATTCAACACTCTTTAGTCATTACTTCATATTGTATAGTAAATTAATTTAATTTTACATTTACAATTTAAAGCTATTAATACGAGGATCAACCAAAAGGTTAGTTGCATTATGTAATATTTTTGTACTTAGTCAGTGGCCTAAACAGAAATTTTCATTTGGGAGGGGGGATTTATATTTATTATTTCTAAGATAAATCGCAGGGTAGTGCACAAATATTATGTACAAAAAAGGTTACAATACGATTGAGAACATTTTACTTTTTGGGCCTTCTATTTAGAACCCATAACTCATCTACAAATTACTACACAAATGAATAAGTACAAAAATTAAATATAGATTAAAAAAATAAGTTATATTTTAATCTCCCGTTATTGATGTCCCTGCACAAACGTTAAATATTTTATTAAGCTTTTGAATATTTGCTAGGATAGTAGGATGACACTATTAGCACTTACCCTCAGAATCGTTCTTCGTATGAAATATTTATCATAGAATTCAAATCTAAGTTCTAACACATTTATCAAAATGACATACTCGACAACTAGCTGTACAGTATTGTACCCACTTGTCCACCTTTTTGGTATATATTTTTTAATAGTTTTGAGTGAATATAAATGGGAGTGTAGGGGCAACGCGTGTAATATCAGGTTGAGGGTTCAGCCCTCCCCCCCCCACCACCAACATTTTAATCTTAGGTACGCTACTGAGTTTATTTCGATTACAATCGTTGCAAGCGACTCGTTATAGTAATCAGGGGTGCATTTAGGGGGACAACGGGGCAATTGCAACGGTGATAAACATAGGTAAAGACGGCAATGTTTGTATGTATTTATTACAAAATAAATAAATCTGGATATAATATATGTACATCATATTACCTGATAGGTACCTAAAAAACAAGAAACAATTTAAACATAATATTTCATTTACATAAATCGCTTGCACATACGAAAACGGTAGCTAAATAAGGTCATGTTTATTATGTTATAAATATTATGCAGATGCAGACTATGAAAACCAGACAACCGAAATCTATAATTATTACGTTAGATGCAACATGGCGAGAACATTGATAACTTAAATGGGTGGTGTCACCACTACGTAAATAAGCACGCAGAAGATTGAAATTTTTTATTATTTTAAAACATAGACCTAATACTAACAAATATTTGTTAATAGGTCTGTCTTAAGAGCTGAAAAAGACAGTTTGGGGGAAAAGTTTTTACACCAATATATTGTATACAATAATAATATTTTGTAGGTACTTATAGCAATTAAAAATATCGAAAATACGTAGGTAGTTATAATTTTTTTTTATAAGCATTAAATATGTAAAACGTTTATGAAATTTGTCAAAATCACGAACATTTGTAAATTATTTTGTGCCTAGGCACCTAATTGAAAAATGAAAATAGGATACAATTTTTAATTGTAAAACCTAAGGCTATTGAACATATTGTAGTAAAACAAATTCTCATTCGTTTCTTGAACAGATATTTAAAAAAAAATGTTTAACATATTACAGAAAACCATAAACATTTTTGTTATATTGTTATTATTACAAGAATATTAATCGACAATCGTATGAACATTAGAATCATTACACTATTATTTAATTCATAATTTTCAATACACATTACACAATGACTTTGAAATATATTCAGATTAAGAATTGTAGTATGCTATTGAGTATTGATATTAAAATTAAAATTGTTTAGTTTTTTCTATAAATATTGAGTAACCTTAGTAGTACCTATACTATATAATCTTTGTTTACATTCCATTCTTGCATTCCTTATAAACAGAATATCGTCAAAATGCTTTACAAATGATTGCTTTTTACTGTTATTGATTCTATCCGTTGGATTTCAATAGCCGTTATTTATTATTCGTTCTCTGTTTTTATCGTCGATGCTGATCTTCATTTATACATACCACATATGCTGCTCACAAACATTGTATTAACTGCAAATATACATAGTCACTGTGTCATCCCACTATCTCAGCATCCAGCCAACCATCCTAACAGAGGTGAGCAAAAATCGTATTTTCTTATATTTTGATGAATATAATTTTTTTAAACAAATGCGATCAATAGATGATGACGGCACACTAGTATAACGCACCGTGTACACTGCAGGGATCGAGGACCTGGTCGGTCGGTATTTCCTCCTGCCGGTTCCGCTTACGAAGTAACTCCCTTCCAAGGTCCTCACTCCTCGTCATCACTCATAACTCAAATTTCCCGATCTGAGCACGAATTTTATACTCTGTTTTTCTTTCCTACAGATTCTAAACTATCGAGTTCGTCGTCCTGTGTTAAGCAGGCACTGTAATTTGTTGCAGCCTACCTATAATGTCCCTGAGAGCAATCCAAAAACGCATACAGTCGTATGACAACATCAAAAAAATTACCTCGTCCCTGAAACTCGTGTCAGCTGCTAAACTAGCCAAGACCGAACGCCTGATGAAGGACGTACGTCCGTTCGGACATGGCACGTTATCATTTTACAAACATTACACACACATCAACATGCTAGACGACATTGAAAATCATCTCATATTTGCCATCACGTCTGATCGCGGTCTATGTGGTGGTATACATACGGCTGTCGTGAAAAGAGTCAAACAAGAACTGGACAGACCTGATCAAAAACTTGCAAAAGTCGTATGTGTTGGCCAAAAATCAGAGGAACTGTTAGCAAAGTCGCATAAATCCAACATTTTATTTACAGTTTTCAAAATAGGGAAAGATAATCCTACATTTTTAGAGGCATCAAAAATATTCAATGAATGTAATTACGCTGAATTTATTGCCTGCCAGATATTTTACAACCGTACTGTTACTAAAGTCACGTCAGA
Organism: Myzus persicae; assembly: GCF_001856785.1. NCBI lineage: Eukaryota > Metazoa > Arthropoda > Insecta > Hemiptera > Aphididae > Myzus > Myzus persicae. Next base: position 1,291,884 of record NW_019104155.1, on the reverse strand, counting down.
AGTTGATTGGATCTCCATTTATAACACAGATTTTCTTCTCACAGTAGCTCATATTGCTAGTTTAGAAGAAGTAGAAGAAGAAAATATGAGAAGTTATATTGAATTTTCTACTGTTTCACTTTTATTTTTTGCCATGTTAGAAAATACATTGTGTGAACATTCGGCTCGTATGATAGCTATGGATGCTGCTTCTAAAAATGTTAAGTCGTTGAACGAAAAATTATCCTTGGAATATAATCGCAAAAGACAGTTTAAAATCACTTCAGATCTTATTGATATTGTTTCTGGAAGTCAAGTTGTAACTGAAAAATAAACTATTTTATACCAATTAAACATACTTATTATGTTTATTTTTATACCTTTATAAGTTATAGGTATAATAGTTAAACAAAGTTTTGGCTACAATGTATAATTTAAAAAAAGTAAAAAATTTATACTCTGAAAGAACCAAAAGGATACAGGTGTCATTGTACATTTGTAACCAGCAAAGACAAATAATACTATAGTCTATAAAAGTATAGTATAGATTATATTATTATACATAGTCACATAGATATACTATATTTAGGAGATTTAGGTACTATATTACTGTGAAAGTATGAACAAATCCAATATTATGTACATTCCAAATCTGGTAGGTATGTCTAATAAACTCTAATCCAAGTAAATATATTCTAAAAGACAGGAGTAGGTATCTAATTCATTATTATAATGGTTAATTTAGGTGAAATGGGCTCTGAACCTCTGATTTTTTGATGAAATTCAAGAGCTATCCTGCAGCACTAGATAATTTATACTTTATAGATACCTATGAATCTTGTAAATAAGTAAAAATATGCATAAGTGTATAACTACCAAAGTTTATGTTTTGGTTTTCAAAGAACTACTTATAAAGGACCTTGTTAGATAAAAATAATTTTATATTATAATATAATAATATATTATACGTACTTTAAAAGTATAAGGAAAGAAGTACGGGTCGCGAATAATATTTTTAAATGACAACAAAATGACTAAAATTATTAATTTCTGTGTCTGTGTACATGATAAGTAGTCGAAATAATTCTTCGATTTTCAACTTCATTATCTTTTCCGTGGGAAACTGAATCTAGTTAGTTCATTTGGGAGGTTAGGATTTAAAATTCTCAGTAGTTTTCAAAAACGCCAGAAAAAAAAAATTAAATGAAAACTGGGATTTTTACGCAACATTGGTTTTTGAAAAAATCGATTTTGGTTTTTAGTGTAACTTTTAAAAATATTACACTTAGATTCATGAAATTTTTACTTAATATTTATGTTAGCTTCTATGCACCATAAACATTTCAAAATATTTTGACTCGTGTTGAACTATTTATAGCCTATAGGCATATGCAATTTTCGATTTTTATATTAAATTAATGTTGATATAACAATTTTGGCTAGGTCAAAAAATTTGAAAATGTAATACAGGGTTCCTTGTAAATTGTTGTCAGTGGAAATCAAAAATAAGTTGAGCGTAAATTCAGCATTAATTTTGCGTCTCGAAATATGTAGGAATCATGAAAATTCACAAATTATTTTGAGTTATAAATTAATAAAAATTGTTTATTTTAATCTGAGATTTTAACATTTAAAAACGAGAATTTTCATAAATTTGTCTACCTTAAACAAAAAAAAAAAATGTCTGCTGGAAAATCGTATTAAATTTGTATGAGCATTTTAAGTTTTTTTTACAAAATTTTGTCTCATGTTACAGCTTTTCTCTTTTGTTGTATTTCAAAACGAATAGCTACGAGAAAATGTTTATTTTATCATTTAATATTCAAAATATTTTTATTTGTTTTGAATTGTTTACTGACAATTTTACTTTTTTTCTGTAAATTCCAATACAATTTTATTTATAAGGTCAAAAAGCTTGAAAATTTGAATTTAAGGTTCCTGATATATTGCTACAATAGCAGTTGAAAAATATTTAAAATGCATATTATGTACGATTATTTTCATAGTTTAAATTTTGGCAACATTTATCAAATTGAAAATTTAAAAATGTATAACATGTTCAACTTTTTAGTTAAGAATTGAAAATTTAAGATAATGTTCCACGTAAGTAGGTTATTTTGTAACCAAAAAATATGAATGGATCGATGAATTTGATGAAATTCCCATTGGTTTTCAGGAGTGACAGGCAAAACTAACAAAAAATTACTTTAATCTCAATAGTATCATCAAATATACCAAGTAATTTATAGGCCTCTCTTATACTCTCTTCGCTCAGAATCGTTTTTCGTGTACAATGATTTTATTTAATTGAATTCAAATGAAACACCATCTATTACAGTGACCTACTGTACAACAGAGCAACATCCATTTACCCGGTTTTTATATATTAATGTAATTATGTTTTCAGTTTTGTCTATTTAATATTATAAATTTCTAAGATTATTATTTATTCCACAGGTCACATATTCTAACTCTATGGGTCACATGCAGTGATTTCAATTTTAAACTGTCTTATCTCAACGTTTTATCACAGAATAAAAGTTTTATCAATATTAAAATGGTCGTTATTTTTTACATTTTGTTATCAACAAATTTAAAACTTTTTCATAAATCGTAATATCTTTCGCAGTGATCCGGACTGGACGCGGACAGCACAATCACAAAACAATTCAACAATGTTTAATGTTATGACGTGCTGAACAGTGAACATCAACATTAGTAAACAAAATGAACAACTTTAAAATCAGTAAAAATCTACATTTTATAATTTTTGAACATACTATATAGAAATATTCATCTGAGGATAATGTTGTTTATTAATTCATAACTCAATTTGTGAATAAAAAATATCTAGATTAACTATTTTGTGTTTGTATTTGAGTTTAATATAAAAGTTGATTTTAAAATGAATCAAACTGATGAAAATGAGCGTTATGAATCGATAAGATATCAATTGGATGCTCTTGGCTATCGACAATATATGCCACTTGATTCTATTGGTCTTGTTAGTCAGTTAATTGGAGACTTATTACATACAACCAACAGTTTAAAGCAGTATAAAAATATAGCTCAAAACACAATTGAGGTTGCTCGAAACTTAGAAGAAAAGTCTGCACCGTACTTACGAGATAATTGTTCTCTTATCCAAGAGCACAATGAATTGCAATCAAAATTTAAAAAAGAACTTGAATATGTTAAGAGTAAGCACTATTCTATTTTTAATTTAATTTAACAAAATTTTGTTTGAATACTACTTACATCTATGTAACATTTGTTATCTAATTCATTCACACATATTTATAATATCGCTGTAATAATTATTTTTAATAGGTATGGGTACATAAATTAAGTAGGTTAATCTTACAGAGTTTTTAATTAAATAAAATTATTTAAAAAAAATGAATTGCAGACTTTCATATTAGAATGTACTGCCGTACTGGAATGAATTATGTTTACTTAGTCTTAACAGTTATACTACAGTGTATATGGAATGACATAGATAACAAAATATGTTACACTGACATTTTCTGGTCTTCAAAAAACCTTATTCTTTATTGTAATGTAACAATTAAAACAATATTTTTTTTAAGTACTTGAAAATAAAATTGGCATCTTGGAAAGAGAAAAAAACGAATGGAAACATGAAAATGAAAAACTTACTAAAAAAGTTGAACATTTGGAAGACGAAGCAATTATAAAAAATGCAAAACTTTTAGAATTGGGAAACCTTTTTCTGATACCCCAACTTGAAACTAAAAGTATTTATTCAATTTTAATTAGTAGCTATTCAATAGTATCTATTATATTGCATTATTTTTATTTAACAATATTTATTACTATTTCAGATAAAGAATTTAAGTCTCTTAGGCCATTAATACAAATTGATAATTCAGATAATTATAAAAATGGAGAAGAAAATAAAGAATTTATGCATAAGGAAAATGATATTTTAAAGAAAAAAGTAAAAGAATTAGACAGAGAAATTGCACACTTAAAAAAAAATATCAAGCATTCAAAATGTCAGGTAAAAATAATAGTGTAAATGACACAATTAAAAACTAATATATTATATATCATTTATAAATAATATACCTATGGTATACATTAGTCCGGTAGATATTCACCAAAACTACAAAGTCAAATGGTGAAAAATGATGCAGAGTCTAATACTTTTATTGATTTGAGAGCTGATAACGAAGTACTTCGAAGACAATTAGATGGTAATAAATTAAAAATCACTTTAATTTGAGACCAAGTTACTATATTCAAAGAAACTTCTGTTAGCAAGCACCCTTGTGAATTGCTTTCCAAACTGTAAAATAATATTTCAAATAGCTAAATCTTTTTTTATAAATTAGCAAATTTTCTGAATACAAAATTATATATTATAATAGAATATTAATTCTGAATAGAGAACAAAAAAAAAAAATTCTTTTCACTATTTATTTAAAGTCTAACAAAAATGAATCCCTTTCTACTTTTTAGGTATAAAATTTGATCACTACTCAGGTGAAATCGCTAGTCAGTTTTAATTTCTAGAGAGATCTGGAGACATTTAAAATATTTTATTTCAGAGGTTTAGAGAGAAAATTTGTTAGTAATAGCTGGTTTTAGAAATTAAGCTACTCTTAACAATGTAAAAGTAATAGCTTATTACTTTTAACCCATATACTATATAAACATTAAACAGCACCATCAAACTTTTATATTTTTTTATAATAATAAAATCAATCCTAAAGAAATATCAACTATATATTACATTGATAATTATATTATTGTATAATATCTTGACAGTCCAGTTTAGTCCTCTATAATATTAGCCATTTATTTTTATAACGTACATAGTCAAAATTATTTAACTATAGATTATTGGCAGTTGATAAAGTAATCCACGTTATAATTTGTTTTTTATTTTTTTATTTGTACAGAGGCATTGGCAAATCACAGTGAAGCTATGTTTCATTTAACCAGAGTAACTGAAGAAAAAAAGTCTCTGCAGCGTTCTCTCAATGAATATATTAACAACCATTGTAATTGTGATAAGGTGATAAAATTAACTTTTTAAGTATAGTTTTTAAGCACTTCATAATTCCAATTATTTTTTGATTTTAAGGACATGAGTGTTATATTAGAAAACAATACTCATTTGTTAGAACTAAAAACAAAAAATCAGTCTCTGGAATCAAAAATATGTGAATATGAAAATAAACTTAAAAAGGTTATGAATGATCAAGAACAGCTTTTAGAAAAAATAAACTTCTCCAAAAATATAGGTAAGCTTTAATTTAAAATATATTGTAGTAGCGATTAGTGAAATTCAATTTATTGTTTTTTTTTTTTTATTGTTATAGAAACTGAGTTAATGGCAGAAATAGAAAAAATATCTGAGGAAAAGCATTTACAATTAGAAAAAATATCACAGCTTGAACAAAATATACAAAAATCAAGTACATAACTTATTAAACATTAATTTTATAATACATTTTGGATTATAAAATTAGTTTAACATTAATTTTATAATACATATAACATATATATATGAATATATATTTGTTTATTTTAGAATTCGAAAAAAATTTCAAATCTAAGTCACGGCAGGAAAATAAATGTTATACATGTTCCAATGTGTCTGCAGATGAACTTAAACGAGCCTTTGATGCAGAACGGAGAGATTATGAGAGGAAATTAGAGAAAATAATGAAATCTCAACTTGATCCATTAAGACATGAGAAAAGGTCAAATGATTTAGAAATAGCAGTGAGTAAACTACGAGCAGAACGAGACGAATACTTATATGAAATCAATTGTTTAAAGAAACAACATAATGCTGAAGTAATCTAAAAAATGATTAATCATAACTTTTATACATTGTACTCACATTTATTTTTCTAGATTTTAGATTTAAAAAGGAAAATAGAAGAAATGAAAAGAGAAGAGTATGAAAGATCAGATAGACAAAACATTTTAAAGCTTAGAAGAGAAAAAGACGAATTTGCTGAAGAAATAATTGGTTTGAAAAAAGAAATTGAATTCTTAAATTCTCAACTTAGGGTAAATAACATAAACCATTAAAGATATTGATGTTAGGTAATTAAGTTTATTTGTATGTAGAAAACTAGAGAATCTGTAAAGAATAATGAATACAATGAAAGGGAATATGTCAAACAATTGGAAGATGAAAAACACCAGTTGATTGAAAAACAACGTTCACTTACTTGGGAAAGTGCCAATAAACAACGAGAATCAGAGAAATATCACAGAGAAATTTCTCATTTAAAATCAGAGTTAAAAAGGCTTACCGCCATGATGGATGATCAAAAGTAAATTTTTTTATATATTTGTGTATATTAAAGTATATTAATCTAACTGATAACTAGATGTTGTCAAGATCGTCTTGAACGGACTCTGCAATCTACACAGTTCGCTCAAAATGCTGCTGAAGAACAATTAGAACGTGCACATGTTCGAATAGAAGAGTTAAAACTTATAAATAATAAACTTAATGATCAATTAATTGATGAACAACAAGAACGCCACAAATCTCAAAATAACACTATGGCTATTGACCATCAACGTGATACTTTAACGGTTGGTATAATAACACTTAAGTTGATAAAAAAAACAAAATTTGAAAATATTATATTTAGGCCAACCATTTAACTAAAATGGATCCTCTATTAACAAATAAAGTGTGATTCATGGTTACACTATTTATAAAAGGTTTTTGTGTTAGGTATTTATTCTTAACTATTTCATAGGGTTTTAAAAATTACATGACTTACATTTTATATGTTTAAATGTTTTATTACATGAAATTTTTAATTCAAGAATGAATTGGAAAAAAAAACCAAGCGGATTCTTCATCTAGATTCATTAGTCACGGATAAAGAAAAACAAATTCAATCATTACATTCAAAACTAACTGATGCTGCTAAAAAAATTGCGTAAAAATGAATTTAAATTGTTTCCATATATATTATTGTAGAACACTAAGTAACTGTTAATTTGTATTCAACAGTAATGCTTTAAGTTCACAATCAGAAACTGAAAAGATGTGTGATAATTTAAAACTTGAACTTTCTAATATTAAAGCAGAGTATAAAATGATTGAAAGTAACTCTGGTGCCCAGCAAAAAGAAAAAAAGTATGTATACAAAACAATAGAAGATTTTACACAAATATTAACTATAATTGTAAATTATAAATCAAAATAAATTATTATGTGTATAAAAATATTACATAATGTACATTGAACTTGCTTTTGTGTTAAAAACATTTGTATAAATTTATAAATTATTTTACTATTTGTTTTTATTACTCTTAATTAATAACATTTGTTTTTATTAGGAGACTTCAAAATGATTTAGATATGGTAGTTCAAGAAAATAAAGTTTTACGTTCTGAATTAGAAGCATCTAAAAAACAAGCTGAAGATTTAAAAATGCAGTTACAGGTATATGTGTTAGAAATAAGACGGGTAGAAGAGATACTTGAAGTGAAAGAATCTGAAAGGGATGAAATATTAGAACAATTTAAAACATTAAATTGTGAGGCCACTCAGTTAGAAAGTAATAACTACAGTCTCGAAAGTGAAGCCAAATCTACCAAAACACTTCTCAGAGAAAAAGAACATAGAATGTCTGATTTGGAACGTAAACTTGTAGACAAGGAAGATGTTATATCGAGTTATGAATCGCAAGTAAAATACTGATTTTGAAATTGAACTACTAACAGTTGATTATAGTTGTACAAATTTATTTATTTTTATGTATAGATATCTAACCTAACTCATCAAATAGTGTCATTAGAATCTCAACTGTCTTCCGGAAACGACCGTATTTCTAAATTGGAACAAGACTTACATGCTTGCAGAGAAATATGTTCAAGTGTAGATTCAGCTAAGTTTAATTTGAACGAACGTTTAGGCTATGTTGAAAATTTACAGCACAAAGCTGAAGAAGAACGTTTGAGACTAGCAGAAGAACTAACTGTGGTGAATACACAGCTAGAAAGAGAACGGTCAAAAATAACCACAATAGAAGCCGTATTGAGTGATTCTAGACAAGAATGTATGAAATTAACCATTACCAAAAATGATTTAAAAGAAAGGCTAGAAGATAGTGAACAAAAATCAAAAAACCTCGAGGAATTGCTGTATGTATAAAAAAAATGTATTGTAATCAGGGTTTAAAATTATTGTTTTAGAAATATTGGTTTAAAATCATCCAATAAAACCTTAGTCTTACATTTTTTAACACCATTATAATGATGACAAGAGCTAAAAAGTGCTCTCCATGTTCAAAGTTGAGTTATTTTAATGACAGTAGCAGCATAGTAGGATAGTAGCAAGGATTATGAAATTAAAGGGGGGCTTAAATATAAATCATTTAAGTTTTTTATTAATAAATAATAATACATTTATTAAGTGGAAAAAATGTCAATGGGTGTACAGTTTAAACACCCACCCCCCTTTGGAATACCATTGGACAGTAGTATAAACTTTGATGCAACCGAATATTCTTTTGACCTTTCGGTTGGTTACAAACTGGTTTTTAAAATCCCCGGTGGTAATAATATTCGTATATTTTTAACAATGGAAAATTCTTGAAAAAAAAACAGTCCAATATATTCAATAAATTAACTGTTATAAATTGTAAATATTATAGGGAAAGAACAAAAAATGAATTGGTCATGTGTCGCTCTACAGTTAAAAGTTTTGAAAAAGAAATAAGCTCATTAAAAAGACAACTCAATGATGTAAAATTTGAAAAGGCAAAATTAGAACAAGCTAGAAGGTAAGGATATGATTATTTATATATTTCTTCAAACAATTCTTTATTTATTTTATTGGCCCTTTGGTACTTTCCTGTTATATGAGACTACGGCTGTTATCGCGACTACCGCCCAAGACTACCTCCCTTATCGCGACTACCAGCAGATATTCGCTGCACATCACAATCCTGTTATCATAGACTACCTAAAATGGTACTTTCCTGTTATATGAGAACCTTATTTTTCTTGCCTTAATTGATATATTTTCTAATAGTATGTATTGTAGGGATGGCCACATTCAAATTATATAAAAAAAATACATAGCACATAGTAATTATTCGTAATGTATTTTACACGGTACACGGCAAAGTGCCAAATTTAAAACAATAAAATAATAATAATACAAATTAGTAAATCCACAAATAAAATATGTATTGTGGGAATGTTCAAATTTTATTTCGTAATCAAAAAAATTAAATAAAGAAAAAATTTAAATACATAATAATTAAAAAAATAATAATTAATTATTCCTATACAATATAACATGTTGAATGTAAGAAAAAATTATAATAATGGAGGAAATTGAATTTTTATTGTTTTTAAAATTTCTGTGAATTTACATTCATTTGCGTTTTGCCTCCACATGAATTCAGCTAAATATGATTTTAGATGATGACGTGCAGTGCCACTATGTTTTTTATTCTGCCATTTTGCTGATCCCCATAGACGTTCTACACTTTGATTATTTGCTCCACTTTGGGGATCTACAAAGTTTTTGCTGTGGTTTACTGTAAAATGTTTAAAACCCGCTTTTTCAAGTTCACTAGAGTTTTATGCCCGCCAACTATCAGAATAAATTGTTGTTCCCTTTTTTATAACCAATAAAATTGCATTGAGGAGAGTAGTCATGGTTCGATCGGGAACCTGGACCAAAAAACATTCCTTAGTTTCACGACATAATCCACCAAAAACCCACTGTTGTGGAAGAATTCTGCCTGCATTATTTTTGTGCTTGGAAAATTATCTCTTGTCTATTTCGACAATTTTTCCTTGGTTCCTTGCCTCAATATTTAGAACACAAACTTCCTGCAAATAGTTATTCCAATCTATTACTGTATTTTTATTTATTTTCAAATTTTGTTCACACCATTTTATTGAAGTTAACTCTTGACTCCAAGCAAAAATAAACCGTAAAACAGTAACAAATGAAAGACGACTGTGCTCAAACCAAGTGTTATTTCGTACACTTACCTTTTTTTGACAATTTTTAATATTACACTTCCAAAATATCAACTTTCCAAAGTATAATTTATCGTCATGACCATTCTTGCATTGTCTTTGCGGATGTAAAATACCGTGTTCCTGAAGTAGCTTTACTGCATCCTCTTCACTTTGAGGTAGAGACTACATGTCCATATCGTATTAATTAATTAATAAAAAAAATTAGAAAAACACATCAAACTTAATTAACGACAGTACGAGACAGACGAGACGACTACAGCGAAATGACTGCAGAACAGTCTACTTTTATAAAAAGGTAATAATGTACATAATGATAGATATAATATAATATAATATTAGTGCCACATTATCCCGGTGCATTATTTTTCTACAGGTAGTCGCGATAACGGAGGTAGTCTTGGGTGGTAGTCGCGATAATAGCCGTAGTCTCGTATAACAGGTAAGTATCATATTGGTAGTCTTAGATAACAGGATTGTGATGTTGTCAAAAAACAGGGTAGTCTTGTATAACAGGAAAGTACCGGCCCTTTCAAAAGTATTATTATTTATTAATCAATATGATTTATATTTTTTTAGGGAGTATCACAGCACAACATTATGATGATACATATATGATAACAATAAATAATTTAATTATTTTGATACACAATTTACTTTTGCAATTTATATTTTTATTTTAAATGTTGTAAATTTTTAATAGTATAATATATATTATTATTTATTATTAGGAAAATTTTTTATTGACATAAATAAAAAAAACTTGGAAAAATCAAAATTTAGTTGTAATATTTTGAAAATGTAATAGTTTATAGAAAATGAAGTATTTATGGTTATTAGTTTTTTTGGTGTAATTAAATTGATTTTGCAATTAACTGGTTTTATATGAAACCTAGTTTTTCCTAATTTTTTTGAAAACTTCTGTGAATTTTTAAATTGGATCTCAAAAGTAACAACTAAATTTAAATCCCCATAAGAATAGATAACTGAAGTTGAAAATCGAAGCATTATTTCTATGAGAAAAAAGTTTAAAGACAGAACCTGAAATAATATTAATGAAAAAAATAAGCAGAAAATGTATTTATTAAGTATTTCTATTTAAATATATAATAATAAATATTTTTTTAAATTCTTATATCATGTATGGTGTGATTTTTTTCTTTACACAAAATATTTTTTCTATTTTATTTACACTGATGTTTATTCTTTTTCTTTAATAGCAAAAACATTTGTATAATTATATTTAATTTTACGTATTACATTCATTTACTTTTAATATGGATTTCTATAGTGTTTATTTGCTTTCGATATCTATTTTGTTAGAAGTCATAAAGGGAATTTATTGTACCATTCTCTTAGTTTAATGAATTGTAAAGGAGTATTGAACTCCTAGACCATCCTAACCTCTACTGGTAGACATGACTATATTGAAAATCAAATAAAAACATTTAAAAAAATACAAATTGAAGTCATAGTGTTTTATTTTTACTACAATTAAAGAATCTAATTACATTCTATTTACAGCAATAAAATTAATTAAAAATAAAATTATTTAACAATATTTATGATGAATTACGCATATAATAATCAATTGCGGTGGAAAATGTAGCAAAACCTAATGCACCGAGTAAACCTGCTTTGGCTCCAGCTAAAATAAAAACATTTCATAAATTATATATTTATATAGATACTTAACTATTATTTTAAATTTTAACCTCTAAATCCTATTAATCCACCAGTTATTCCACCTGCATAAGTACCATTCTTCCAGTCTGATTGACCTCTATACTATAAAATTGGTTTGAAAATAAATGTATTGAATAACATAATTACAAGAAATGTTTTTCATTATTAAATACTTACTGTTTCTACAATGCATTCAATCCCTGAGAAGACAGCTCCAAGTAATGCAAAGTTTTTGGCATAGCCAAGTGAAGACGTTTTCATTTCACGTATAATTTCTTTGACTGTTTCTTGCTGACCTGGTGGTTTTATTTGTGGATTTACACTAGAAGTAAAAAGCCCAATGGCTCCCCCAAGAGCAAAACCTACAAAACTCAAATTAATAAATATCTTTGTTGTTAAAATGTCGATAAAAACTATTAAAACGTAAATAACAATAGAAATAATTAAAAACAGGATACATTTTCAACATAAACCTATTACTGATACATCAAACATAAAATATGGTAAGCAAAAATATATTTGTATTACCCATCACACCGCTGAGAATGCACTTAAATGCACAACTTTCAGTAATTGAATCTAAAGTTTTTTCTTCTACCGATTTTACTACCGGCCGCCCCATTACATTTGGCATCATTATTTTTTCTCGAAATTGATCATTATTAAATATTCGATTAACGAATTGATGTAAAACTTCTTCTTGTGTCATATTAGTTTTCTCCTCGTTACTAGACATTTTTTACAAACAATTATACAATAATGGAGTATATGTCTTAAGGTACTTCAATATCTATTCTTTAAAATTAAGTTAACATAAAAATAATTTTGTTTACAAAAGCTTTGGACATTTAAAACTTAAATAGTTAATACTATAATTCAAGTATTTAAACAAAAAACGTGCGAAATGAAAATATTATGTTAAATGATTTTTTTATTTTCTTCAACTTTTTCAGTAGTTACCAGTTCGTGATAACATTTTGATAAAAGCGCAATGTAATCACAGCCGGTCTTTCACTCTCACATAATAACATATAGATAATAAACTATTTTAATATTATCTTTATCTGTGTTCCACTCTATCAACAGCAGGCTGTTGCTGCTCAATACGACATACAGCACATCGAGTTCCTAGATACACGACGTACAATGGCGACTAGGCACTAGAATAGAAATATTAGAATATTCTAGTCTACACTCGACATACCATCAGGCATGCGTAGGACTTTTTCACAGGGTGCGTAGGACTTTTTCACAGGGTGTGCAGAATTATTTCGATAGGGGTAACCCTTAATAAAATTAAGTAGTATAGTAGACTAGTAGATAACTACATCCTTGACCTGTTACAATTCAGTAGGTAAGATAAATGGTTGGCCCCGAGGAAGAATCTACACCGAAGAATAATGTTAAAAAACGTACATACAACAAAATGATAAAAACAAATGACAATATTTGACTTGAGAGCTTTTTGAGTTCTCCCTCGGGACCAATAAGAAATATTGTGTCTACCTATATTACAATTCAAATTTTTTAGACACTGTTCCATTGATTACGAAAATAAAGAATACCAGATGTACCTCACATTAAAAATATACCATAACTTTAGAGAGAGCCTATAAAACAGCCAACAGGGGTCTTCGACCTTTTTATGCAGCTGGCCACGTATTATTTTTTAATAATCTTGCGGGCCGCATTCGCTGTAAAAAAAAAGACGTATATTATACAAAAATTCAATTTTATTATAACAATTTTCATGATTACATTTTAAATTACAAATTATTAACTTATTTATTTATTTATTTATCTTATCGCATACTTCCGATATCGATGGCTTAGCCGTTATAATTTTATCGAAATAGAAGATATACATGCTAAATTTCAAATGTGATCTCGGCTTGCATATTATGACATGGCGGGCTTCTGGTTGAACACCCCCGCGGCCCTGCTATAGAAGCTCTCTAACCATATAACTATAGGGTAAAAACAATATACACTGAAACTAACAGAAATCGGATCAGTGCTTATATACTACGATATAGATAACACGACTTAGGAGGACACTATTACATAGTATATGCCCTGTGGGCATTACAGAGTACAGACTAAAGTACTACACCCTGCAACCCTCTGGGACAACCTATATGTGTATTAACCTACTATTTAAATAAATACACTTTGGCTACACCCGAGTGAGTTTTTACCGTCTTACAATCGCAAAGCATGGCAAATTGCACGTTTTACGTAATTCATTTAAGTATTTAACTGTGTTAGCCGTTAGGTACCTATTTCGGGCTATATTAGAGTGTGTATTTGACCTATTGGCTATTATATCGAATTTAAAACTTAGAATATTAGGTGGGTACAGGCCACAGGGTACCCATCTAGTGAATATTGTAAGTTCTTTTTTAGGTATTTCAATTTGAAAGCGAATTATGAGTATCTAAATTCTAAATTTTAAATTCGGCTTCAGAACAATTCGATCAGAGTGCATCAAATACATACACTTAATGAACTGACAAAATTGGGAATTCAAACCTCATTTGAAAGTAAGGAATACTATCTAGCCGTTATTTTAGACGTGGCCAACTGGCCCAAAAGCATTTGATAGAGTTTAGCATGACGGCCTTCTCTACAAAATAAAATGATTTCTTCCAGCGCCTTCCCATCGTATGCTCTTATACCCGCAATCCAACATTTGCAGCTCAACAATATGCAAATCAATCTCTTCCTATTTCCCTGCAGTTCTTTAAACTCTGCTGAAATCACTCAAGGAAGTGATTTGTCCTCTGATTTATTCAATATTTTATACACAACCAATATTCCTAAAGCAGTAAACACGATTATAGTAACCTTTACTGACGATACAGCTATTCTGTGGCCTCCAACTCAGATCCCATTAAAACTTTAACACCGATCTCCAAAATCTTCTCGTCTCAAACACCTGGGCAACTAGGTGGAGAATTTTTACCTCGCCCTGGAAAATCTTCCCATGTACCGAGTATACTTTGAAAAATAACCTTCCTTCAGTCCAACTTCAATGAACTGACGTACCTTAATACCTTATTTATATTAGATTATGCTATATTATAGTCAAGCGACGAGTGTATGGAAAGCGTAACAACATATAGAGCAGTTTTTGATCACTCGATTGCTCGTACGCACGGTAATGCGGGGTAGCAAGGTAAGATTTATAGATATATTATAGATTATTGTATTTTTTCGTAAAGACAGCCTACAGCAGTGGTTCCCAACCTTATTAGCTGTGCGGACCACCAATTTTGCAAAAAAATCTTGAGGCCCACAAATAGCTCACCTATCAATTGTTTATCATGAAAAACACTTACTTAATCACAAGTTAAACAATTTAATGTGATTTTGACATCACTTGTCCTTCACGAGAGACTCAATATCGGGATGAAAACTGGATAGTATTAGAATTACCTAAATCACTTTCAACATTCAGTTTATTCCAACATTTATCGTTAATTATAATTATACACTAATTTGACACCACAGAGTGCAGATAATATTGATAAATATTATTATAACCAGAAATATTATTAGGTATATACTAAAAATATATAATAATATTATTTTAAATATAAATATATAATATTAAATATTATATATTTATATGGTTCACGGCTCAGTATCAAGCTGCTCGAGGCCCTCAAGCGGGATGCGGAATATGGGTTGGGAACCGCTGGCCTACAGCACTGCGATATGTTGTTACGCGCAGTTCTTGTCTAGTAGTTGAATATCATCTATGGTTTGAGGTACCAATGTCCAATACCGAATACCTATACCATCTAATCGTAAAAAAAAAAGAAGTTTATAAATTTCAAGTAATAATGAGTGGACTTTATAACTCCATATTATATAGGTTTCTTATGTAGGTAGGTATAGACTCTCGAATAGTTAAATGTAATATTTTAGTCGCTACTATTATTATTATTATTATTATTATAAGGACATGTAGAGCACATACGTACGTAGGTACTATATAGGTACTATATAGGTAGGTATAGCTGTTTATCAGTCATATTGATGCATTAAATGCTGAACTAAGAGAAAAAACCCGTTACATATTTCCAATGGTTATATTATATTGATATGTAGACAAGATGTATAACTATTAAATAGGTATTGGCAATCATGTCAATTGAATGGAATAATTTGGGTCGTAAACTCGTAAATAGTGTAGCTATACATAAATCTATAAAAATGCTTTCATACAAAACCGGCCGGTTTAAAACACACTTGATTGCTTTGTATAATACTGCGAAATAGACTATTGATAACTAATATCCAATAAATTATTTCACTAACAATGTGTAAATTGGTCACAGAGACTCTGAAAGTGTGGCTAATAGGTTTGCCTTACACAAATAAATGAACAGCATATACCTACTACATGAAAGTACAGGTAATGAAAAATAACAGTACCAGTAACATTTGATAACTTTTATGGTTTTAATATAGACTACGATGGTGGCCTAGAATTAGAATTTTGAACGCACGGAAAATAAAATGACATTTTAGAGAACAGGTGAGTCTGCGAGCCATTGAACAAATTCAAGTCTCACCCACTCTTTATAAGTTAATAACTAATAAACGAATTACTAATAACCTAATATATCATTTTATAGTATAGCAATAGATACTCCTCCTATATCTTTTTCATAATAATAATATATTTATTCGAATTCTGTATTTTATAATACCAAAATCTACCTACTTAAAAGTAAAAATAAAAATGATATGTATATTTTTAGATAATAATTTTTATTTTTAGATATCTTAAACTATTTAATTAGTGCCTTTTGTCGGTAGGAACAAATTTTTTTTTTTGAATGGGAACCACCCTTTTTCCCTGTAAATTATTAATTAAATTACTTTTTTTAAATGTTCAATGTTTTGCATCTAAATCAGAATTCTAATGACTATAAGTATAGGTTCTACTTCTACTGCACTATAAATAACCTATAGGTAGTATATTTCTATTTAAATTTTGTGTACTAAGGATTACGAAATAAAGATACTAATCCTTAGACCTTAATAGCTTGAGGTCAGTTTTACATCAAATACAAAATAAAACCATTATTTGATATATTAGACAATTTAAAAAAATTATAAAATGTTAATTCATTGTAATATTAATCAAGTTATACAATTTTCAAATATCATTAAATCTATAACCATAATTTTCCGTAAACTATACACTATCTATCCGTAAACCTTACACTTTAATAAACCTAAGTCAGAAACTACCCGTTCGAATTTCGTTTTATGTATATTAACTTTTTAAAAAATCACGCATTACATCATGTTCCTATATCTACTGCTGAAAAAAGCGATTTTCATTTAAAAAGGAGTTTATAATATCACCAATGTAATTTTTCAAAAAATAAAATGCATAGGTAATACGTAAGTTTTTGAAAATGTGATCTTTAAGTACCCTATATCTACTTCAAAGTTCCATAAATTAGAGTTTGAATAAATTAAAAAATGGTTGTTAGTTAGTGCCTGATGAATCACCCTGTATTCAATATAGATCACTAGCTCATCCTGTATAACGTTGACAGTGACAAACACAATACCCGTTGATTTATGTTTAAGTACTACCTTATGGCCTATACTTTACCATAACTCCTAACTTATAACCTAACCCCTTCTTAAAAACCATTAAACGTAATAGTTGCACAGATTTTTATCACGATTATTTGGCTATTGTATTGATCAAATAAATAAACAATTTTTTTTTTTAGAAAAAAACCATTTATTATAGAAAATTAACAAATTTTAACAATTTAACAATAATAATTATATGGTATATCAACCTCCTGTAAGCATAAGGCTTGTGTAGTTGTGTTGGAGGTTGGGAGTTACCTATTGTAGACTGTAGTGCATATGCGGATAAACTTAGATTGTATCTATAATATAATTTCTAAAACAGCAATTAAATACTAGTTTAATGAAAAAAACATTATTTATTATAAATACAAACATAAGAAAAATGTCTAGATCACATGAAAAACATAAGATTTAGGTGCTGTATATAAAGATTAATTAAATAATTAACGGTATAAAATGGTATCTAATTATAACAACTATTTTATTTTATTTAACCAATGGCAATAACCCTGTACAAACAAAGAAATATTCGTTTTTCATGAGCTTCTCTATAAAATGTAAAATTTTAAATTTGGCTTCGAGGTGCACATCCTCGAGTATATGTTACCTATCTATTACATTTCATAACTTTGAGTGTAATAGACTTGGCTGTGGATCGCTTATACACACGCATGCGTGCGTGGATATGTATTATAATATAGATATAGGCATAGGTGAAAAATGACTAAATTTTTTGGGGGGACTCAAACTCCCCTTCCCATAGGCGGTTCCCAAACTGTGCGCCACGATGTCTTTTCAGGGGCGCCGCGTCGCCGTAGAAATTTACCTGGTCCAAAAATAAATTTTAACTCGACGACGGCGGCGAGGGTAATGCGACAAAACCGATTACTATAATATCGGTATAGAAAAATAATTTTTATGTCTCCGGCTCCACAAAATTGATAAACTGTTGATCTTTATCGGTTCTGTCGCATTATCCTCACCACCATTAATGAGTTTAAATTTATTTTTAGACCATAGTCATGACTTTATGAGACGTGTTTGATAAAATTTGTTTTCGGATTAGTGTGACCACCAGTCTCGCGTAGTGTGTTGCTCTATCATGTCCACCAAATATAAAAAAAATGAGAATACAATTACAAAATTTTTTTGAAAAATAGGGTTAATAATTAAAATTTAGGAATAGACCAAATAGAACAACTGAAAGTTTGAAGTAAAAGTGTAATTAGTAAAAGAGGAATGGCAGACTATGAAGGCTCCGATGAATCTATATTGAAAATTGAGTGTTAGGTAAATCGTAGGTAATTCAAATAAATTGGGTATCGAATACATTGGGTGGGAGAACGGGAGATGATCATACATGGTCGAACATCATTATGGAAATGGTTTTGTCATACCCATACCTATGATGTACTAATATCATACCGATTACTAATAGTAAACTGGCAACTTTTATATGACACAGCTATTCAACAGTTCTCTCCAGATCAGTACCCTGCGTGGACTTGTGATGGATACAGCGCATTTCAGTTAACTAACATTTACTGATTAAATTATTTTCAATCTTTAAAATCTATTGAAATAGAAGATATACAATAAACATCATATAGGAAAGTCAAAATGTAACTATAAATTTAAATATTTTAAGGCATAGATATATTAATATTTTTATTTTTGTTTTGTGTAGTAAATAGAATTCAAAAATGAATTTTTCTACGTCAGTGACTGAAAAAATTAACGAATTTTATCTATGGTCCTTATCAGTCTCAGGTAAGTAGGTACCTACCTATACAGTTTAATCGCAGAATTGTTATTTATGGTTGTATTACTATTATTATGTAGGCATTTATGATGTATGTAGTAATGTATTTAAAATATAACTTATATACTTATATAATATGTATAAACTTGTGTTCTTCTTACAGACGATAGAACGAAAGGTTGGTTGATGGTTGATTCACCAATGCCAACCGTAATCTATACAGTCATTTATTTCATAATCGTTGGTTTGGGGCCGAGATGTATGAAAAATAGAAAACCATTCAAACTCACTCCCATACTGATACCATATAACATCCTTATGACATTATTGAATTTATATATAGCTATTGAAGTATACACAACCGTATTTAAATTGTCAATGGTGTTAGGTATATTACAGTTTAAACATTTGATTTTCAGTTACTGGTGGCATCTAGTCGTTTACGCTATAGTTATGTTTGTCAACCACTAACATTTATCAACAATAAAGACGAATTGAGGGTAATTAATAATAATTATGAAATATACATATATTATATTTTTTAGCTTATATCTACCATGTATAGTACTATAGTTTTAAATAGTATCTATTAAGTAATTTAAGTATTTTCACGATGTTTCTAAGTCTTTCATAAACGTTGTAACGATATAACTTATAATAAGGTATCTTACTGTTAGACTTGTCTTACACTTAATATTTTATACTTATCAAAACAAAACTTTAATTATATATGTAACTATAATATGTAACTATAAACTATAACTGCTATATGTAACTTATAATCTAAGTATTCAAATATAAATATTATAATACTTAATATATTCGTGAAGGTTAAACCATTTTTAATTCATACTATATATAGGTATTTTTTTTTTAAATTTGTGGTAGGTATATCTATGATATTTTATATAATATTATTAATGTAGTAATAAAACAAACATGTATAACTCAATATTTAGTTTGATACATTTTTTACTTTTGTATCTTTTATAAATTTAACAATTTCAGTTTTAATGTAAAGTGCCCGACGCCCGTTTATTATAGTAATATTATAAAAATATTTTTGTTCAGATGAACTTTAAAAAGTAATTGTGTTTCATGTCTACTTCTATCTATATATATATATGAATGTATAATGTATATATTATGATTTTAATTAAATAGCCAATAGTTACCCCTACACGATTATACTTCGAGTAATTATTTTGCTTAAATGAGTAATAATAAATAAAATAAAATCATACAATTATTTTTTACTCAACATGAATAATAAATAAATAATTGCCATTTTATATGTTTTGTACTATAGTTATTAAAAGCTGTTTGGTGGTATTACTTTTCAAAACTCCTCGAGTTTTGTGATACAATATTTTTCATTCTCCGGAAAAAGGATAAACAGCTTACTTTCTTACATGTCTATCATCATTCTACTATGTTCTCCTTGTGGTGGATTGGAGTAAAATGGGTGCCTAGTGGATCTACGTTTTTGCCTGCAATGGTAAACAGTTTTATACATGTACTTATGTATTCGTACTATGCCCTGAGTGCCTTGGGCCCTAAAATTGAAAAGTATTTATGGTGGAAAAAGTACTTAACTATGCTTCAATTGGTTAGTATAAATATTAGACTTGCAATACTTATATAATTTAATTTATATAGTATATAATATAATGGTTCAATCAAATAATACGCATTTTAATATTTAGATTCAATTTACCACTGCGCTTTTTTTGGGTATCCATGGAATTAAATCTGGATGCAAATTTCCCATGTGGATGCAATATTTATTGGTGATTTACATGATTTCATTTATTGTGCTATTTGGAAACTTTTACGCCAACGCTTATGTTCAAAAGGTAAAATCATAAACATAATAAAGTATTATAGAGAATATCTGTACATATAAATAGGGTTAGGAGTTTATGGCTCTGGAAATTACATAAATATTCGCTATTTTATCATCACCTCAAATATCGGTAAATATACAACAAAAACAACAAAATATGAAAAAAAACGGAAACGTACTAATTGATAGTCCATTAATCCCTCACAAATTATTATATGTAGTTACTTAAGTTTTGAAATAATTTTAGTCACTACAGTCTACAAGTATAGATACACTTGTATAAAATTAATAGAGTATGCAACGCATTTAAAGCTATTTCGATGATAATCGATAGAAATTGACAAAAAACCTCAACAAAATCAGTAGATAACAAAAGTTCAAAATTTGAAGCTATAATAATACTAAATTATAAACGGCCTTGCAGCGCTTCCGCGTAATAGGTCTATTTACTTCATCTGTATATTTACTTTGTCGATTCGATCTACAATAATCTAAAAACACTAAAAAAACATCTCACAAATTCCAAAAATAGCACTAAAATCTAAAAATTCACAAAATATGCAAAAATATGCAAAATAAAATTTTTTAATTTAAGTTCTTTGTATCATGAAATACATTTTCAGCGTACTCTGTTATTTATTATATATCTTATAAGAAATATGCAAATGCTATAAGATCTCAACCCTGCATCGTATAATAATATACATATTTTATATACATATAGATATAGGTATTCTATCTCTTCTGAAATCTGAAGTATAAGATTTTTATCTATAATATTGAATATCAGCCTCTATTGTTTACGAATATGCCTCATCGGGTGAGTTTATCTTCATCCAAGAATGAGAAATATCGTTTTCTTCCCCCAAAAAGGTTGGTTTCCAAAATTCTCCAAATATTTTTTTCAGCAAAAATGATGTTCATTTTCCCCTAAATATCAATTATTTAACGAATATTTTAGCCTATTTAGCTCTTTTAGTTATTTTAGATTCTGAGCAGAGGGATGAATGTATTGATTTTACAATGATGAGTGTTTTTATATTTATTTTTTTGTGTCTGTCATCATGGTTTCTTGCAGTAAAAGTGCTTCGATTTTCTTCAATAGCAGCTTTTCTGGTAGGAAAGTAAATCTATAGTTTGTGTATACGGGAGGTTAAAATTTAAAATTCTCAATACTTTTCAAAAGCAACAGGAAAAACAACCAAAAAGTTAAGGAAAATCGGGAATTTTTAAGCAAAACTATTTTTTAAAAAAATTGATTTTGGTTTTTAGTGTAACTCTAACAAAAATGACCGTAGGTACATGAAATCTTCACTGAATATTTGTGAAATTTTTCAAAATATTTAGATTTGTGTTGTATTATTTATAGGCAAATGAAATTTTTAATTATTATTTGTTTTTTTTTAAACCAAATTTTATCAAACATTTTCGCTCAGTCAAAAAACTTAAAAATATAATCCTTGTAAGCTGTTGTTAATGGAAATTAAAAACAAATTGAACGTAATCCACAATCATTTTTTATGAGCGTTTAAACTTAAAATGTTGACTATATTCGTAAAAATCATGAAAATTAGCAAATATATTTAGTTAGAAAGTCTCTCATTTCTACCGGAAAGTCAAATTAAATTTTTATGAGCGTTTGAAGTTGAAATTTTTACAACATTGGATATTTACTCGATTTCTCTTGTAGCGATTTTCTTATTTTGTTGTAGTTCAAAAACTAATTGCTGTAGACACTTGAAATTTACACCAAATGTTTAATTCATCAATTTATATACTTGATAACATTTTTGACTCGTTTTGAGCTGTATACGGACATTTGAAATTTGAAATTTTTTCTAGTTTCTTTCCTATAATTGTAAATAAAATTGAATTTGTTTTGTAAAAAAGATTGAAAATGTAATATAAGGCTTCCGATATATCTATACTTACAATATCAGTTTTAAAATATTAAAAATATATAGGCACAATTTGAAAATTGAAGACGATTTTGTAGTTATAAATATATAAAATGTTCAATTTTTATAGATAAAGATTGAAAATTTAAAGCAAGGTTCCACTTGGTAGTTTTTTCCATAACTAAGAAATCTAAAAAATATATGAATACAGTTATTTTTCACAGACATTTTAAATTCAAATTTGTACAAAATTACATATTAACACAAAGAATAACGGTTATCATTTTGTTGAAATTCGGTTTCAAAACAGCCCTATTTTACATAGATATACTTAATATTTTTCTAACATCACTGATATTTTAAGAATTATATTAATTCAACTTACCGACTACCATATTAATAATAACTAATAAGTAATAACAATATAAAATATCCTAAATTGACATATACCGTCTCCGCTCAGGATCGTTTTTCGTATACAATGATTTGATTATATCATTGAATTCAAATTTATTCCAGCGACCTGCTATAGACACCTAATATACAGCAGAGCGACATCTACTTACCCGCTTCTTTTTGTCTGTATTAAACATAATTTGAAAAAATCTAATAATCATTGTTAATAGTTCAAAGACTTCAAAAATACATTTTTTTTGTCGATAATAAAATATGACTAAGAAATATATTTAGTATATTCTTAATTCCTTATTGAAGGAAAATAGAAGGGAAAGAAAATCTTATCTAAGATCTAAGTATTTTATCATTGGTCTTCACCTAGATAAAAGTTAGATAAATAGATAGAAGTTAAATTTGTAATTCTAAAGATTTTACTTACCAATCCTAAACATTTGTGAAGAATTTTTTTTTAAATTCATTCCTCTCCCCCATAATAATTGAAATTTGAGTTATTATGGATTCCTGACAGTACCTGCTATAATAAATAATAATAATTTTACATACACATATTTTTATTTTTGGGAAAGAGTTTGGGAAAATATAAAATTTTTTTTTATTAAATTTTTTTTTATTTTTACATCTAATAATAGAAACGTCTTTAAAGATTTCCAACAAGTTTTTTCACCTTTACCAAAAAATAAAATTTATTTAACAGTATCATT